>NC_053026.1:49905330-50012328 GCF_003073215.2 Triticum urartu | reverse complement strand
AATCACATCCGGCTGTGGAGTCAACAATCTGGTCAATGCGCGGCAAAGGAAATGGGTCTTTGGGACAAGCTTTGTTAACATCGGTGAAATCGATGCAAAGTCTCCATTTCCCGTTTGCCTTGCGCACGACTACAGGATTGACCAACCACGTGGGATGGAGCACTCCTCTGACAAGGCCTACTGCTTCTAGTTTCTTGATCTCTTCTGCAATGAATTCTTGGCGCTCTACTGCCTACTTCCTGACTTTCTGCTTGACGGGCCGCGCATGGGGACAAACGGCAAGGTGGTGCTCAATCACTTTCCTGGGAACACCGGGGATGTCAGACGGTTGCCACGCAAACACGTCGACATTCGCCCGCAGGAAAGCAACGAGCGCGCTTTCCTATTTAGGGCCGAGCGTGGCACTAATGGTGAAGGTACCACCAGTGCCGTCCTCCTTGGCAGATACCTTCTTCGTCTCTGGCGGAGCTGCCATCGTCTTCTTCCACTTGCCGGTGGAGCTCGATGGTGCGTCCTCAACGGCAGCGCAGCACTCCGAAGAGGTGCGCTTGCCGGAGTGGGCATCAGAACTCTTGTCGGACTTGGTCTTCTTCCCCCCGGGAGCTTCAGCGGCAAGTGGGTTGCAATCCGCCATGGCTGCTGCTTCCCGGTAGATCTTGTCGGCACAGATAAGAGCATCCTTCTTGTCGCCAGGGACAGAAATGACGCTTATCGGGCCTGGCATCTTCAACATGTTATATGCGTAGTGAGAGGCTGCTATGAACTTGGCGAGTGCTGGACGACCAAGTATCCCATTGTAGGGCAATGGGATATCGGCAACGTCGAATGTGACCTTCTTAGTCCTGAAGTTTAGCTCGCTGCCAAATGTTACCGGCAGCGTGACCTTCCCCTTCGGCTTGCTCCTTCCTGGGTTGATTCCTTGGAATGTGCCGATCTCTTCGAGCTCGCTGTCAGGGATTTGGAGTTTCTGGAGCACAACGGAGGAGATCAGGTTCAAACCGGCCCCGCCGTCAACTAACATCTTAGTGACCTTGAGGTTGCGGATAGTTGGTGAAACCAACATCGGCAAGCACCCGACCGCAATTGTGCGATCAGGGTGGTCCTCAATGTCAAAGATGATAGGCGTGCTGGACCATTTCAGAAGCTTGCGCGATTCAACAGGCGGTTCCGCTGCATTGACTTCCCGCGCCCATTGCTTGAGTTGGCGGTGTGAAGTGTGCAGAGAAGCACCGCCGTCAATGCACAAGACCTCTGTGGCTTTCTGAAACTCCTGTTCACTGGTCTCAACATCATCCATGTCTTCGTCGTCGTCATCTTCATCGTTGTCGCGGCCGCGGGGAGGCCTGTCTCCTTGCTGCTGCTTGACCTTGCCGCGGCGTCCTCCCTGTCCGGTGCGCTTCTTCCCGGATTCTCCAGCACCCCCTTGGGCCCTCTCCTTGTCGCGCCGCTCGTAGTCAGCTTTTTGCTGCTGGACAAGTTGCTCGACTTTCTTGCGGCTCCGGAGGTCATGGCCCTTGGTGCGATGAATCTTGCAGTATTGGTTGTCGGAGCCGTCCTGCTTGTCGGCGGCCGCCACAGCCTGGCAGTTGGTGCACGCGGCAACCTCCTTGCCGGAGCTACTGACCTTGGCTCGATTGGCGCCGCCGTCGCTGCCGGACTGCTCAATGACCAGAACCTCTTTGTTCTGCTTCTTCCTGTTGTTGCGCCGCCGGTTTTTCTTTGCCGGGGCGGCATCCTCGCTGTCAGATCCCCCTGCTCCAGTGCTTTCTCCAGGGAATTTCCTCCCTTCCTCAGCACGTGCACACTTGTCGGCCAGGGCATATAGCTCGCTGACGTCCCGAATCTTGCACATCGCCATCTCCTCCCGCATCCTGCGGTTACGCACGTTCTGATGGAACGCGCTGATTACCGCGGCAGGGTGGATATTTGGGATGTTGTGCTGTACACGGCTGAACCTCTGGATATACTTGCGCAGGGGCTCTCCTTCCTTCTGGACGAGAAGATGAAGATCACTCTCTTGGCCATGAGGTTTGTGGCCGCCTGTGAAGGCGCCGACAAACTGATGGCATAGATCAGCTCAGGAGGATATGGAGTTGTCCGGCAAGTGCATGAGCCAGGACCTGACGTTGGGCTTGAGCACCAACGGGAAGTATTTGGCAAGGATCTTATCGTCCCGCCCCCCAGCAGCCTGCACCGCGATGGTGTAGATGCTAAGGAACTCCGACGGATGCGACTTGCCGTCGTACTTCTCGGGTACATCTGGTTTGAAATTCTTCGTACTGGGCCACTGGACTTGCCGCAGCTCACGAGTGAACGCAGGGCAACCTACCGCGTACGGCAAGTCGCCTGGCTCCTCCGGCGCATGCATGTCAACAGAGGGCCCAGCGCGCTGGTCTGATTGATGCCGCGCTTCTCTCCGGCGCTCGATGCGAGTACGAGCGTCTTCTTGTTGTCGTTCTTGAAGAACTTGGCGCTGATCGCAACGAGCCCGCGGATCCGACGACGCGGTGGAGTCGCTGTCGAGGTGGACCCGGCGAGTCGACGATCTTGGCCTTCGGGGTGGAGAGTGCACAGTAGTTGCACCCCCACCAGTCTTGTCGTCTCTGGCTCGTGCCTGGCTGGCTTGCCGCGGCTGAGACGCGCTCGGCTACCGTGGAGTGTCGCCGTTGGCGAAGCCGATGAGACTCTGGATAGTGGCCCTCCAGTCGTCGACCTTGTCCGCCGCTGGAGGGTAGTCCAGGAGCAGCTGAGCTCGCGCCAAAGCTTCTGCTGCGGTGGCGGGCGGCAGTGGCGAACGGTGCGAGGAGCGGGATATGCTCGGACTTCTAACTACATTAGAAGGAGCAGTATCTCGTCCAGGCGACCGTGTCTCGCTCGCGCCAGCAGGTTGACGTGCACGGTGGTCCTGAGCGCTCCGAGATCCACCAGCTCGATCTTGATCTAGCGAACGCATGGTACCGTGAGTACCATGACGCTGCCGGTCCCGCGCCTCCTGAGATGGGCGCGGTGCATGCACGGACGCCGAGGTCTTGGAGTGTGCCCGGTCATTATGGGAGCCGGCTACGCCGCCGATTGGCAGCGCAGCCTTGTCTGGGGACCTGGCAGCACCGTGAGTTCCCTCGCCGACACGTGCCCTTCCGCCGGTGCCTGCCCCATCGACCGTTTGCTCCGGCGGTGGCTGGCTCGGCGCGGACGGAGCAGCTGCCTCCGAAACTTTCTTCTTCGGTGGCATGTTGATGAAGATGATGAAGATCTAGCTCGCAAGAACGCCGGATCTGGTTCACACAACTTCGACGCCCCCTACCTGGCACGCCAGAGATGCCGTGGTTGCTGATCCACGGGCACCTATGGGACCGGCGGACCGGGTCCCCTTCGGTTCGGCAGGGGCGGAGGTCGCGCAAAGAGCAGATCGAGGCAGAGCACGCGAGCGATTTACCCAGGTTCGGGCCGCACGGATGCGTAAAACCCTACTCCTGCTTTGTGGTTTTATTGATTTCTTGCTCGGGAGCGCGGAGTGCTACAGTACACACCGGCGGCTAGCAAGACCGAGCGTGAGGGTTCGAACTGGCTAACCCCCCTCTACGTTGCACACGGGCCTCCTTTTATATGCTCAAGGGGTTACCCACAGGTGGCAACGGAGGTAAAGGGCAAAAATGGAAAGGTGCTGTGGTAGGTACAGCTACCTGTTACAGTGTTATCATACCTAACCCTGGTGGTAGGGGACAGGGGCATTAATTGCCCGTCTGTGTCGGCTAAACAGTACTGAAATGGACCGCTAGGGACGCCACCGTTTGCCATGATGGTTATCTTGTCAGCGCCTGCTTGCCACGATGGTTATCTTGTCAGCGCCCGCTTGCCACCGCGCACCCCTAGCTGCACGGCCTCCTGCCACGTGTGCTTGGGAGAGTCCTAGAGCGACACGTTGGCAGGTGTGCTGGAGCGCGGGCACGAAGTGGGGGTTTCCCGCGGCAAGCTCCTTGCCGCGGTCGTCGTCTTGTCGTGTTCGGGAGCTTGTCGCTCACCGGGCCTTGCCGGGACGCGCGGTGCGTCGCGGCAAGCTTTCTTGGTATGCCTTGAGTGGCCTTCCCGGCAAGCTCCTCTTGACGGGGTCTTGTCTTCTTCCCGTCCAGCTTCTTGCCGGGGCCTTGGTTGGCCTTCCCGGCAAGCTCCTCTTGCCGGGGCCTTGGTTTGAGTACTTTGTTCTTGAATGGTCTTCAATGTAGCCGTGGAGGGTCTTGGCGGCCACCGCGGCAAGCCTTGCCGCGGGATGCTGCGACTGCCCGTGCACAAGTTCGGGATACTAGGATACCCCTACTCTAGTACACCGACAGCTGCAAAGCCATCAACGACGTCCAATCCAAGCCAAATCATGCATGCTACCCAACTCCAACAACATCGACGCCGCTCGAGACCGACGAGGCAAGACGGCGTAGGCGGGCAAGGCCGGAGCAAAGGCCACGTTCTCGACGGCGCGTGTACCACTTTGTACACGGACTCTGCCGCTGCCACACACACACCACCACCATGCATGAGGAACACGAAGCGAAGACCGAGGACGACGACTGCACAGCTTAATCGGAGGTGTCCCGTGGTACTATCCGTGGGAGTAATTAACCGGGGGCTTTCCGAGGCCCCCGGGAATCAGGAGACCACGATCGCTTGATCACTTTGGCTGCGCCAGCAGGCCCTACACTTTCTTTTTTCCTTCTTTTGTATTTGTGTACTTTGTACACTGGCACGCCCGCACACTTTGTACCCGGGTGAAGGGAGACGCTTATACGAAACATTTATCTTTTGTATGAGCGCAATCTCTTTCCTTTTTCGTGTCAAACAAAATTGGCACGCCCGGTGGGACATGGTTCTCCTCCCATCTCTGCGCAGTTGTCGCGGCTTCGTCTTCGCTCGTTCCTCCAACCGCACAACATGCTGCTTGAAGATCGTCAGCGTGGAGCTACGCTGATTGATACCCATCTTCCTGCAGGTGGTTTTTCTGGCACCATCAATGACTCTGTGCCGGAAGTGATCCAGTTTGGTTCACTCCCGCCGATGGTCAGCTTCAAGCATGGCACAAAGGTGTATGTGCATGAGGCGCAGGAGCCATCTCAATTCCAGGCTATGGAGTCGAAGAAGGCTCAAAAGAGGGCCGTCGCCAAGGCCAAGAAGGCGCACTGTGAGATCATGCTCGAGGCACGCGCCCTCTTGAAGGACTCCGTGATCGCCGAGATGAAGGGCGACATTGAGGTTGCCCAAAAGCTGCGTGTCCAGGACGCCAGTAGGCGGGTTGGCACTGCTTCGGTCCGTGCACCGATGCCGAGTGCCGAGCCGAAGCTGCCTACGACGACCACTCGGCGCATGGAGGTCGAGCTACTGGAGGCTCTCGAGGCCGTCTACTTCGAGCTTCGGAGGCTTATGGCAAACGATCGTTTGTCACACAACCCCCATCGACTACGCAACAACAGGAGGAAGTACCAGAAGGTACAAAAGCACCACTGAAAAATCAGCTCACGCATAGCTCAGAACTTGGTCCCCGAAGAGGACTGGTCGATGGGCGCGTCGGAGCTTGCACACAAGGTGTTCACCTTCCCTAGCACCTTGACCCCTTCGTATGACTTGTTCCCCGACCAATGGGAGAACGAGCCATCGAAGGTCAAGGAGCTGGTAAGGCGGGCGATCATGCGAGAGTTCTGGAAGCGACGATCCCGCAAGCAGCCTGTGCTACCAGGCCGCACAACCGCCTTCGACCTCGACAACTGCTCTGTCTGCCCGCCGAGCATGTGGGCGCCATGCCTACACATGTCGGCAGGCGATGGGCGGTCCTTCCCCAACAACAAGTTCTCCGTTCTTTGGAACGAGGCGCCTGCACCTCGTGAAGAGGATTTGCGGCAAGAGCTCTGCCAACTCCAAGACCAAATGGGCCACCTTCAAAGGCGGCTTGAAGGTCATGAAGATCGTGCGGAGTCATCCGCACAGGGGGCAAGCAGGACCCGGTGACTGCCCCAGAATCATTGCCCCCAACACGAGCGCCAAACTTTGGCGCCCCGTCGACGGACTTCTCCAACACCAGTCGTCTTGCGGGGGGCTAACGCAGTGCCGCTGCGCAGAAATAGGTGGCCGTGGCACCGAGGCGATTCCTCAGGCCGCGACCAAGCGACACAAGGGCGAGCGCGGAGCACTCCTAGGGCTTCGGCCCCTATCCCGGTCCCATCTCCTCCCAGGCAGGCGAACCAAGTGCAGGTGCGACCACCAAGGAACGACGTGGCTCCCCCTGCCATGGGGCCAACATCTACGGCACCGGTGGCTCGGCGGGGTGCGCCGCCCCTTCTTCCTACACCTCCGATCCCACTAAGGGCGCACGATGCTCTCATAGAGAACCAGCGCAAGCGTGAGAGGCGCCGGAGGAACCGTCATGTGTTGTATCGCTAGCTCGAGGAGCTTGTGCTTCGACACACTCAAGTCCGTGTCCGGGCTGATGGCGAGGTTGTTCAGGAGAACAATCACATCTCGTTTCGCATCTCCCCCTACTTGGAGCAGCATGAGAGGTATAACTACCTTCTCAACCGCTTAACCCCGAAGCCACGAAGGGCACAACCTAGTGCCACGGAGCAAGGAGGCGGGGTGGTTCCACCGCTTTGCCCCCTAACCATCCTCAAGCGGGAGAGCCAGGCGAATGCTTCTCCAACTCCTACGCCCCAACAACAAGGGGACATCCTCGAATCAGCCTCTCCTATGGAGGGAGTCGAGGATGACTCTGAGTTGCAGACTAGTGCTGCGCTCAAGGAAACCTCAACCCTCCAGGTAGGGTTTCTTGAGTTGCAGTCTAATGCTCCTCTTGATCCCGACGCAACGATCGTCCAGGTGCCTACCCTTAGTGCCCCCGACCAAGGGGCGGGTCCTACCTCGTCGCAGGGGGCAGAAGCCAATATGGGCAACGAGAAGAACATGGCCTCGTGCGGCACCCTAGTGGTGCGTGCTAGGCTTGAAGAAGATGGCGCGTGGCAGCCGCCACACGTCACCCACGACTTCTCCTACCCATCTGATGAGGAGATTGTGCCAAATCCAAAGGCCAATTTCCGCGCGACATTGCTTCCACGCCTAGGCCAAGTTCGATCATGGTTCAAAGGTGTCGAGATGAAGCCCAAATCGGGCTCATCCACCTGTGAGGAAGGGGCAAGTTCAACTGCCCCATGTCTTCCCATCATGACAGGGGGAGGATTGACGTCCGATGGTGATGTCGCACATCACCCGGACATATCCCCGCGCCACTACACCGACATCACGGCGCGCCTTCCCGAAGACCCGGAGGAACTACACCAAGTTGCGAGTCGACCCGGGGCCAACACGCGACTGAAGTCCATGGCATGCAAAAGCATGAAGCGTGGGCATGACGACGACGGCGAACCACCGGAGGACCATGACGGCGGGGAGAGCTACTCCGACACGTCGTCCTCGCCTTCTTTGGAAATGCACTCGAGCGCCCCACCCTACCATGAGCTCGCTCAGTCTATTCTATCAGACTATGAAGGCGGCTTTGAAGATCTTCACACGACGCCCGTACATGTGGCCACTGATGGTGACGCCGACCTGGAGGCGGCGAAAGCAGCAGAGACAGAGGCATTGAGAGCCTCCAACGCTAACTCATCCCGTCTTGCAGGAAATGGAGCGCCGCTCGAAGCGAACCTTGCTGATCAGGTGCGCGAGCAGGGCCGTACAATCGATCAACTAACCGCGAAAGTTGATTGGTTTATCGAGCTCATGATGAACAATAACCTCGTGGCGCCGGG
The DNA here is from genome assembly GCF_003073215.2 of Triticum urartu. Lineage (NCBI taxonomy): Eukaryota > Viridiplantae > Streptophyta > Magnoliopsida > Poales > Poaceae > Triticum > Triticum urartu. Next base: position 50,004,547 of record NC_053026.1, on the reverse strand, counting down.
GACACCAAGGCAAGTGTGGACACGCAAGAGGAGGAGCTTCAAACCATGGAGCTAGCAAGTGCGCCACCCAATGGTGGGCGTCAACAGCAAGACCAAGGCGTGCGGGGGCGACCATTGGTCACGCCCACCGGTGTGGCTGATGGGGCGTCAGACCCGAGCATGCTAAAGAACTACCACGACATCTTCGAAGACATGGTGACCAAGAAGCTCAAGCAGATGTCCATCGAGCAAGCGCCCCGCACCTTAGAAAGCGAGCTCGAGAAGCCGTATGAAGCATGGCACGACCTAGTGTCGTTCCCTGCTGGTTGGCATCTGCTGAAGTTTCGTCAGTTTGACAGGACTGATGATGCACGGGAGCATCTAGCGTATTTCTAGGTGGCTTGCGGCGACACCGCTAATAGCCCTTCGCTTCTTCTTCGACAATTGTCGGGGTCATTGACTGGCCACGCCTTCCACTGGTATAGTCGCCTACCGGTGGGCTCCATCACCAGCTGGGCAGGCATGAAGGAAGTCTTCAAGAGGAACTTCGTCGCCATGAAGAAAGATTTTTCCGTTGTCGAACTAGCGCAAGTTCGGCAGCGGTGAGACGAGTCCATCGACGACTACATCGTCCGCTTCCGCAACAGCTACGTGCGTCCCGCCAGGGAGATGCACCTCGAGGATGCCATTGAGATGTGCGTCCATGGCATGCAGCAGCACTAGTCGCTTGTGAAGGAAATATGCCCTAGAGGCAATAATAAAGTTATTATTTATTTCCTTATATCATGATAAACGTTTATTATTCATGCTAGAATTGTATTAACCGGAAACATAATACATGTGTGAATACATAGACAAATAGAGTGTCACTAGTATGCCTCTACTTGACTAGCTCGTTGATCAAAGATGGTTAAGTTTCCTAGCCATAGACATGAGTTGTCATTTGATTAACGGGATCACATCATTAGGAGAATGATGTGATTGACATGACCCATTCCGTTAGCTTAGCACCCGATCGTTTAGTATGTTGCTATTGCTTTCTTCATGACTTATACATGTTCCTATGACTATGAGATTATGCAACTCCCGTTTGCCGGAGGAACACTTTGTGTGCTACCAAATGTCACAACATAACTGGGTGATTATAAAGGAGCTCTACAGGTGTCTCCAAAGGTACATGTTGGGTTGGCATATTTCGAGATTAGGATTTGTCACTCCGATTGTCGGAGAGGTATCTCTGGGCCCTCTCGGTAATGCACATCACTTAAGCCTTGCAAGCATTGCAACTAATGAGTTAGTTGCGAGATGATGTATTATGGAACGAGTAAAGAGACTTGCCGGTAACGAGATTGAACTAGGTATTGAGATACCGACGATCGAATCTCGGGCAAGTAACATACCGATGACAAAGGGAACAACGTATGTTGTTATGCGGTCTGACCGATAAAGATCTTAGTAGAATATGTAGGAGCCAATATGGGCATCGAGGTCCTGCTATTGGTTATTGACAAGAGATGTGTCTCGGTCATGTCTATATAGTTCTCGAACACGTAGGGTCCGCACGCTTAACGTTCGTTGATGATATAGTACTATGAGTTATGTATGTTGGTGACCGAATGTTGTTCGGAGTTTTGGATGAGATCACGGATATGACGAGGAACTCCGGAATGGTCCGGAAGTAAAGATTGATATGTGGATAGTAGTGTTTGATCTCCGGAAGGGTTCCGGAATTCACCGGAAGGGGTTCCGGATGTTTCCCGAAATGTTTGGGCACGAGAACACTTTATCTGGCCAAAGGGGAAAGCCCACAAGGTTTTTGGAAAGCGCAAAAGGAAGTTTTGCAGAGTCCAGGGGCCAGACGCCGGGAACCCTGGCGTCTGGCCCTGGAGTCCGAGAAGGACTCTTGCCTTTCGGGTGAAACCGACTTTGTGGAGGCTTTTACTCCAAGTTTCGACCCCAAGGCTCAACATATAAATAGAGGGGTAGGGCTAGCACCCAAGACATCAAGAAACACCAAGCCGTGTGCCGGCAACCCCGTCCCCTCTAGTTTATCCTCCGTCATAGTTTTCGTAGTGCTTAGGCGAAGCCCTGCGGAGATTGTTCTTCACCAACACCGTCACCACGCCGTCGTGCTGCCGGAACTCATCTACTACTTCGCCCCTCTTGCTGGATCGAGAAGGCGAGGACGTCACCGAGCCGAACGTGTGCAGAACTCGGAGGTGCCGTGCTTTCGGTGCTTGGATCGGTCAGATCGTGAAGACGTACGACTACATCAACCGCGTTGTCACAACGCTTCCGCTGTCGGTCTACAAGGGTACGTAGATCACACTCTCCCCTCTCGTTGCTATGCATCACCATGATCTTGCGTGTGCGTAGGAAATTTTTTGAAATTACTACGTTCCCCAACAGTGGTATCAGAGCCAGGTTTTATATGTTGATGTTATATGCACGAGTAGAACACAAGTGAGTTGTGGGCGATATAAGTCATACTGCTTACCAGCATGTCATACTTTGGTTCGGCGGGATTGTTGGACGAAGCGGCCCGGACCGACATTACGCGTACGCTTATGCGAGACCGGTTCTCCCGACGTGCTTTGCACATAGGTGGCTTGCGGGTGACAGTTTCTCCAACTTTAGTTGAACCGAGTGTGGCTGCGCCTGGTCCTTGCGAAGGTTAAAACAACACCAACTTGACATACTATCGTTGTGGTTTTGATTCCTAGGTAAGATTGGTTCTTGCTTAAGCCCATAGCAGCCACGTAAAACTTGCAAGAACAAAGTAGAGGACGTCTAACTTGTTTTTGCAGGACATGTTGTGATGTGATATGGTCAAAACATGATACTAAATTTTATTGTATGAGATGATGATGTTTTGTAACTGAGTTATCGGCAACTGGCAGGAGCCATATGGTTGTCGCTTTATTGTATGCAATGCAATCACGCTGTAATGCTTTACTTTATCACTAAGCGGTAGCGATAGTCGTGGAAGCATAAGATTGGCGAGACGACAATGATGCTACGATGGAGATCAAGGTGTCGCGCCGGTGACGATGGTGATCATGACGGTGCTTCAAAGATGGAGATCACAAGCACAAGATGATGATGGCCATATCATATCACTTATATTGATTGCATGTGATGTTTATCTTTTATGCATCTTATCTTGCTTTGATTGACGGTAGCATTTTAAGATGATCCCTCACTAATTATCAAGAAGTGTTCTCCCTGAGTATGCACCGTTGCGAAAGTTCTTCGTGCTGAGACACCACGTGATGATCGGGTGTGATAGGCTCTACGTTGAAATACAACAGGTGCAAAACAGTTGCACACGCGGAATACTCAGGTTATACTCGACGAGCCAAGCATATATAGATATGGCCTCGGAACACGGAGACCGAAAGGTCGAGCGTGAATCATATAGTAGATATGATCAACATATATGATGTTCACCAATGAAACTACTCCATCTCACGTGATGATCGGACATGGTTTAGTTGATTTGGATCACGTGATCACTTAGAGGATTAGAGGGATGTCTATCTAAGTGGGAGTTCTTAAGTAATATGATTAATTGAACTTTAATTTATCATGAACTTAGTCCTGGTAGTATTAGCATATCTATGTTGTAGATCAATAGCTCGCGTTGTTGCTTTCATATGTTTATTTTGATATGTTCCTAGAAAATTGTGTTGAAAGATGTTAGTAGCAATGATGCGGATGGGATCCGTGATCTGAGGTTTATCCTCATTGCTGCACAGAAGAATTATGTCTTGATGCACCGCTAGGTGACAGACCTATTGCAGGAGCAGATGCAGATGTTATGAACGTTTGAGCTAGCTCAATATGATGACTACTTGATAGTTTAGGTTGCACCATGCTAAGGCTTAGAATCGGGACTTCAAAGACGTTTGAACGTCATGACCATATGAGATGTTCCAGGAGTTGAAGTTAATATTTCAAACAAGTACCCGAGTTGAGAGATATGAAGTCTCCAACAAGTTCTATAGCTAAAAGATGGAGGAGAATCGCTCAACTAGTGAGCATGTGCTCAGATTGTCTGAGTACTACAATCGCTTGAATCAAGTGGGAGTTAATCTTCCAGATAAGATAGTGATTGACAAAATTCTCTAGTCACCATCACCAAGTTAGTAGAACTTAGTGATGAACTATGATATGCAAGGGATAACGGAAACGATTCCCAAGCTCTTCGTAATGCGGAAATTGACGAAGGTAGAAATCGAGAAAAACATCAAGTGTTGGTGGTAGACAAGACCACTAGTTTCAAGAAAAGGGCAGAGGGAAGAAGGGGAACTTCAACAAGAACAGCAAGCAAGTTGCTGCTCAAGTGAAGAAGCCCAAGTCTGGTCCTAAGCCTGAGACTAAGTGTTTCTACTGCAAAGGGACTGGTCACTGGAAGTGGAACTACCCCAAGTGATTGGCAGATAAGAAGGATGGCAAAGTGAACATAAGTATATTTGATATACATGTTATTGATGTGTACTTTACTAGTGTTTATAGCAACCCCTCAGTATTTGATACTAGTTCAGTTGCTAAGATTAGTAACTCGAAACGGGAGTTGCAGAATAAACAGAGACTAGTTAAGGGTGAAATGACGATGTGTGTTGGAAGTGGTTCCAAGATTGATATGATCATCATCGCACACTCCCTATACTTTCGGGATTAGTGTTGAACCTGAATAAGTGTTATTTGGTGTTTGCGTTGAGCATCAATATGATTTGATCATGTTTATTGTAATACGGTTATTCATTTAAGTAAGAGAATAAAGTGTTGTTCTGTTTACATGAATAAAACCTTATATGGTTACACACCCAATGAAAATAGTTCATTGGATCTCGATCGTAGTGATAAACATAATCATAATATTGAAACCAAAAGATGCAAAGTTAATAATGACAGTGCAACTTATTTGTAGCACTGCCGTTTAGGTCATATTGGTGTAAAGCGCATGAAGAAACTCCATGCTGACGGGATTTTGGAATCACTTGATTATGAATCACTTGATGCTTGCGAACCATGCCTTATGGGCAGGATGACTAAAGACTTTGTTCTCCGGAACAATGGAGCGAGCAACTGACTTATTGGAAATAATACATACTGATGTATGCGATCTGATGAGTGTTGAAGCTCGCGGCAGGTATCGTTATTTTCTGAACTTCACAGATGATTTGAGCAGATATGAATATATCTACTTGGTGAAACATAATTCTGAAACATTTGAAAAGTTCAAAGAATTTCAGAGTGAAGTGGAGAATCATCGTAACAACAAGAAAATAAAGTTTCTACGATCTGATCACGGAGACAAATATTTGAGTTACGAGTTTGGTCTTCAATTAAAACAATGTGGAATAGTTTCACAAATTCATGCCACCTGGAACACCAAAGCATAATGGTGTGTTCGAACGTCATAACCGTACTTTATTGGATATAGTACAATCTATAATGTTTCTTACCGATTTACCACTATCGTTTTGGGGTTATGCATAGAGACAGCTGCATTCACGTTAAATAGGGCACCATCAAAATCCGTTGAGACGACACCTTATGAACTGTGGTTTGGCAAGAAACCAAAGTTGTCCTTTCTGAAAGTTTGGGGCTGCGATTCTTATGTGAAAAAGCTTCAACCTGATAAGCTCGAACCCAAATCGGAGAAATGTGTCTTCATAGGATATCAAAAAGGAAACTATTGGATACACCTTCTATCACAGATCCGAAGGAAAGACTTTTGTTGCTAAATTCGGAAACTTTCTAGAGAAGGAGTTTCTCTCGAAAGAATGAGTGGGAGGAAAGTAGAAACTTGATAAGGTAATTGTACCTTCTCCCTTATTGGAAAGTAGTTCATCACAGAAATCTGTTTTGTGACTACTACACCAATTAGTGAGGAAGCTAATGATGATGATCATGTAACTTCAGATCAAGTTACTACCGAACCTCGTAGGTAAACCAGAGTGAGATCCGCACCAGAGTGGTTCGGTAATCCTGTTCTGGAGTCATGTTACTTGACCATGACGAGCCTACGAACTATGAGGAAGCGATGATGAGCCCAGATTCCGCGAAATGGCTTGAGGCCATGAAAATCTGAGATGAGATCCATGTATGAGAACATATGGAATGGACTTTGATTGACTTGCAGATGATCGGAGAAGCCAATTAAGGACAGACCAATATAGAACTAATATAATAATAAAAAAAGATAGACAGTACGATAATTTTCTCACTCATATTGATGCTTAAATCGAATCATGTTAGCAGTTGCCGCATTTATGAAATCTGGCAAATGGATGTCAAAACTGCATTCCTTAATGGATTTATTAAAGAAGAGTTGTATATGATGCAACCAGAAGGTTTTGTCAATCCTAAAGGTGCTAACAAAATAGCAAGCTCCAGCGATCCATCTATGGACTGGTGCAAGCATCTCGGAGTTGGAATATACGCTTTGATAAGTTGATCAAAGCATATAGTTTTATACAGACTTGCGGTGAAGCCTATATTTACAAGAAAGTGAGTGGGAGCACTACAACATTTCTGATAAGTATATGTGAATGACATATTGTTGATCGGAATAATGTAGAATTATTCTGCAAAGCATAAAGGAGTGTTTGAAAGGAGTTTTTCAAAGAAAGACCTCGATGAAGCTGCTTACATATTGAGCATCAAGATCTATAGAGATAGATCAAGATGCTTGATAAGTTTTTCAATGAGTACATACCTTGACAAGATTTTGAAGTAGTTCAAAATGGAACAGTCAAAGAAGAGAGTTCTTGCCTGTGTTACAAGGTGTGAAGTTGAGTAAGACTCAAAACCCGACCACGGCAGAAGATAGAGAGAATGAAAGTCATTCCCTATGCCTCAGCCATAGGTTCTATAAAGTATGCCATGCTGTGTACCAGATCTATTGTATACCCTACACTGAGTTTGGCAAGGGAGTACAATAGTGATCTAGGAGTAGATCACTGAACAGCGGTCAAAATTATCCTTAGTGGAATAAGGATATGTTTCTCGATTATGGAGGTGACAAAAAGGTTCGTCGTAAAGGGTTACGTCGATGCAAGTTTTGACAATCTGGATGACTCTAAGTCTCAATCTGGATACATATTGAAAGTGGGAGCAATTAGCTAGAGTAGCTCCGTGCAGAGCATTGTTGACATAGAAATTTGCAAAATATACGGATCTGAATGTGGCAGACTCCGTTGACTAAACTTCTCTCACAAGCAAAACATGATCACACCTTAGTACTCTTTGGGTGTTAATCACATAGCGATGTGAACTAGATTATTGACTCTAGTAAACCCTTTGGGTGTTGGTCACATGACGATGTGAACTATGGGTGTTAATCACATGGTGATGTGAACTATTGGTGTTAAATCACATGGCGATGTGAACTAGATTATTGACTCTAGTGCAAGTGGGAGACTGAAGGAAATATGCCCTAGAGGCAATAATAAAGTTATTATTTATTTCCTTATTTCATGATAAATGTTTATTATTCATGCTAGAATTGTATTAACCGGAAACATAATACATGTGTGAATACATAGACAAACATAGTGTCACTAGTATGCCTCTACTTGACTAGCTCGTTGATCAAAGATGGTTAAGTTTCCTAGCCATAGACATGAGTTGTCATTTGATTAACGGGATCACATCATTAGGAGAATGATGTGATTGACTTGACCCATTCCGTTAGCTTAGCAATCGATCATTTAGTATGTTGCTATTGCTTTCTTCATGACTTATACATGTTCCTATGACTATGAGATTATGCAACTCCGGTTTACCGGAGGAACACTTTGTGTGCTACCAAACGTCACAACGTAACTGGGTGATTATAAAGGAGCTCTACAGGTGTCTCCAAAGGTACATGTTGGGTTGGCGTATTTCGAGATTAGGATTTTTCACTCCGATTGTCGGAGAGGTATCTCTGGGCCCTCTCGGTAATGCACATCACTTAAGCCTTGCAAGCATTGCAACTAATGAGTTAGTTGTGAGATGATGTATTACGGAACGAGTAAAGAGACTTGCCGGTAACGAGATTGAACTAGGTATTGAGATACCGACGATCGAATCTCGGGCAAGTAACATACCGATGACAAAGGGAACGACGTATGTTGTTATGCGGTCTGACCGATAAAGATCTTCGTAGAATATGTAGGAGCCAATATGGGCATCCAGGTCCCGCTATTGGTTATTGACAAGAGAGGGTGTCTCGGTCATGTCTATATAGTTCTCGAACCCGTAGGGTCCGCACGCTTAACGTTCGTTGATGATATAGTACTATGAGTTATGTATGTTGGTGACCGAATGTTGTTCGGAGTTTTGGATGAGATCACGGATATGACGAGGAGCTCCGGAATGGTCCGGAAGTAAAGATTGATATGTGGATAGTAGTGTTTGATCTCCGGAAGGGTTCCGGAATTCATCGGAAGTGGTTCCAGATGTTTCCCGAAATGTTTGGGCACAAGAACACTTTATCTGGGCCAATGGGGAAAGCCCACAAGGTTTTTGGAAAGCGCAAAAGGAAGTTTTGCAGAGTCCAGGGGCCAGACGTTGGGAACCCTGGCGTCTAGCCCTGGAGTCCGAGAAGGACTCTTGCCTTTCGGGTGAAACCGACTTTGTGGAGGCTTTTACTCCAAGTTTCGACCCCAAGGCTCAACATATAAATAGAGGGGTAGGGCTAGCACCCAAGAGACATCAAGAAACACCAAGCCGTGTGCCGGCAACCCCGTTTCCTCTAGTTTATCCTCCGTCATAGTTTTCGTAGTGCTTAGGCGAAGCCCTACGAAGATTGTTCTTCACCAACACCGTCACCACGCCGTCGTGCTGCCGGAACTCATCTACTACTTCGCCCCTCTTGCTGGATCGATAAGGCAAGGATGTCACCGAGCCGTACGTGTGCAGAACTTGAAGGTACCGTGCTTTCGGTGCTTGGATCGGTCGGATCGCGAAGATGTATGACTACGTCAACCGCGTTGATATAACGCTTCCACTTACGGTCTACGAGGGTACGTAGACAACACTCTCCCGTCTCGTTGCTATGCATCACCATGATCTTGCGTGTGCGTAGGAATTTTTTTGAAATTACTACGTTCCCCAACAGCTTGAGGTGTCTCGGCGTGAGCCAAGAAACTTTAGCGCTCTCGGCTCAGCTGTTGCAGCCACCAAGCTGGAGTTTGACAAGTCTCCACAGATCATGGAGCTTTACAAGAATGCGAGCGCCTTCGACCCTGCCAAGTGCTTTGCCTCAACGTCTAAGCTCCCTAGCAATGGGGGCAAGACAAATGTGGTGGTGGAGGCGAACGCCACCAGGATGCTTACCTCAGCACCACGAAGTACCGTGCCCATCTTGGGTGCACGGACCCAGCAAGCTGGGGGGAGGCGACGTGCATCCATGCATGATCTTCTCAAGAAGTCGTACATCTTTCGCCGTGAGTTGGTGAAAGACATGTTCGACCAATTGATGGAGCATCGGGCTCTAAATCTACCGAACCTCAAAGACCTGACCAGGTAAATATGGATGACAATCCTTTGTATTGCCCATATCATAGGTACGTAGGCCACACAATCAAGGATTGCATCGCCTTCAAGGAATGGCTCCAACGAGCCGTTAATGAGAAACGGGTCACCCTAGACCCCGAAGCCGTCAATCCAGACTACCACTCCGTGAATATGGTGAGCGTGGAGTCGTGGACCTCATCGGGACAAGGCCACGTAGGTGAGCTATCACGGGTTCCGACCGCTCAGGTGGAGCATCGGCTATCCGACCTTGTCCTCGCCACCACGACAACACCTCTCGTTCCTCAGGAGATTGCCCTTGTCACTCACAAGGAGCAGCCTTTGAGCACGATTCCTCACCATCCGCATGCGTGGGGCTTGCCTCCGCGAGCTCCACGCAGAGCACCTTCGACGGAAGTACCGCCGCCTACTCGACGGTGGGATGATCCAAGCCAACGCCGCCCTCTATCAAGGTTCGTCCCCAGGTTAGAGGGGGATGAGTCATTCCCTCGACAGGGGATGATACTCCCCACATTGGTGCCATTCCAGTCCCAGGGCTGGGGGCAGACGCCGGCGAAGGAGACTAGAGAAATCCAGGAACCTGTCACCTCTCAATCATCGGACATTGAGAGTAGCAGTGTTGTCCCCAACTACATCGAGCCAACACTGCATGCCATCGACACCGCTTTCAGAACCTCGAAAGGCAACTTCTATCACACCATGATGCCTTTTGGGTTGATGAATGCTGGCGCCACCTACCAGCGTGCCATGACGCATGTCCTCGGAGGTGTCCGAGTGGTTGACCCGCAAGAAGGCGGGCCAATGCCACCGAACAACGGTAGGTTCTTGAAAAAGTACTTTGCATAAAAAGGCTTCCTTTTCTCTTGTTTTTTTCCTTTGGCTTCTTTTCTTCTTCTTTTGCTTTGCAAGAAGGAGAGTTTTTGGTGGCTTATCAAAGTTCGCATTGCACTCACAATTGCATGAAGCAGACTTGTTTGTGTTTTTCCTGTTTCCCCTTCTTATGGATTGCAAAATCCTACAAAAAAACAATGGCTTTTCCCGAACCACACTCAGCTGTGACGGACGATTTGGCTGCCTTGGGACTTGTCTAGTGGAGCGGCTCTCATACCCACAAAACATGACACACACACCCACTATATGCTCCCAGAGGCTACTTGGGTTGCTTCTAAACAATGAAGCCCCACACCCCCATGCTCCTGGACGTGCCTCAGTTTCCTAGAGACTCCACACGCTCCAGGGAAGACTCTAGGCAAAAGATCAGGAAAGGGCTTCCCGATCCAACATAAGTTGGGTTAGGTGCGTAGCCGCTTGACAACCCTGGGGCGTGCCAGCAGAGCTCCAGATAAAATGCCTGAGGGTTTTAGTCCACATAGGTGGATGACTGCCTTCCAAGTTCTCAAGGTGGTCCCCGAAGAAACATGAAGCAAACCTCCAAGCGCGTGCAAACACACGTCAAAAAATGAAACAATCTTCTGAAGCCCACGGTCACCAAGGCCGTCAATGAAGCAATCCTTCCAAGGGGATACGATCCCAATTCGTGGCCACCGAGGCCGCCCATGAAGCTATTCTCTCCAAGGGGAGACGATCCTCGAAAGTTCGCGGCCACCAAGGCCGCCCATGAAGCTATTCTCTCCAAGGGGAGACGATCCTCGAAAGTTTGCGGCCACCAAGGCCGTCCATGAAGCAAACCTCAAGATTCCAGAAGCAAGTCCCGACATGCAAGCAGTAAGGAAACCACTGGAAAGAAGGCGGGAGGTAGTCATCCACCACCCCTCAACAAAGCCATGAACATATGTTTTTCAGGCGTTGTCCCAAAACCACATACCCTAAATACACCTTAACCAAGTTTCTGGGTTCCTAAGGCCCGGAAGGGAGAATGGTGGAGCTGTGGGGTTACTCCTTGCCATGATGGGCTAGGGTACGATTCCCTGCTGCCTCTCGGAAGCATTCCAATCACATCATCGTGGTACACACATATTCACACAAAAACCAACACAGAAGGCAAGAAGTTATCGAGTTGCGACCTTCATGGCCCTTCGACGATTCCCGATGACTAAGTCCTTCGGCAGCCTTTTCCGACGTCACACTCATAGCTAGTGTCAAGCAGAAAAGCCAACATTTTAAGCAAAAAAAACTCCTTTTTTCTCCTCCCTTCCTCTTCGCGAGTTGGTTTTCATTTGGTCTTTCCGGTCGCTTGGTTACTCTAACTTTGTGCAGGAGCAACTAAGTCTTTATGCGGATGAGAGACGATGCCCACATGTAGGTGTGCTAGCGATGCACCTTTGGCTCGACATCACCACGAGCGTCGAGGGGCATCACCTGCCCTTCAAACGTCCGCTTCACCGACAACCTTTACAACGCCCATGGCGGGAGGGCCGGGGGCCGAGGTTCCCATTGCCGAACGGCCTCCCCACATGGCGCTAAGCCATGTCGCCAAGATGTTGGCAACCACGCTACTTCAACCTACGTCACTAACATCGAGGGTGGCGTCGCCCCTTGGTGTTAGCACTTCACCGCTTCCACAACAACGACAACACCAGGGGTGACGCTAGGGCCTCGATACTTTGCGTCGACGGTGCCATCCCCGCACGATGTCGTCTTCAACACACAAGCCGTAGTCATCGCTAACAACAGCAACACCCAGCCTTGAGCCGGGCTGCCGACATTGAAGGTGGCCTTGCCCCTCAGTCGTCGGTATTACGACAACTCTACAACAACATCATCGGGGGCAGCTCTATGCCCTCAAACATCTTCGACGACAACAGCGGGCGTGCACAACGTTGTCGTCGCTACACCAGGTCGGCCTTGTCACCGACCCATCACACTCGGCGATAGGGCGAGACATCGATGGCATTCCGATGTCCTGTCCGCATGGCCACACCGAGCTTAATTGTGGGAACAGCGTAGCGCGCCAGTACGGCCAGCGCGAAGCTGTGAAACCCTTCAGTCTCGTGGCTGGCACCGTGCAGCTAAACGGTCCCGACTTGTCTGATAAAACCTTCAGCATGTGGCATGGTGTTTCGCCGCGGGCTGAGGATGATGTGAGGAAGCTTTGTTGATAGGCGTCGTGGCAGCAATATGACCCAACAAGGTACCTCAACCACTCTTGACTTCGACGTTGGCTATTGTGGCCAATGCGAAGCTGTGAAACCCTTCAATCTTGTCAGCTGGCACCATGCACCTAAGCGGTTGCGACTTGACTAGTAAAACCTTCAGCGCATGGCATGGCTTTTCGCCGCGCACTGAGGAAGACTCGAGCTTACTTTGTTGCCAAGTGCCACGACAGCAATGTGGCCAACGAGGTATCTCTCTATATTTTCCTGACCTTTTTTTTTCTCTCTTGGCTATCTTTCAGGCAAAGCGCCGACACCAAAATAAACAAACAAAGGGCGGCAGCTACAAGAGTTGCGTCCAGGTTCCCGTTGAAGAAGACATGCGTCGACTCAAGCTCGACTTGCTCCGCAGTCAAGCCCGACTCGACGGGGGGCATTTGTTCGACGTACTTTTGTACGTGATTTAGCAAGAAAATTTATTCTTAGAAATGAATGAATTTTCTAAGTGCACAACTTCCTCATGTGTGTGTTTATGTGGTCTATTACGTGCATGACCTTAGTGCATGTGCAAATACTAGTAACCAGTGCAAGAACGTGCATGGCTCATGCATTGTATGGGCACGTACATCGGTACACATGTACTATGCAGGAAAGAGACATGGGCGTGCTAGTACACGAAAACTGCATGCAGCTATGAAGGTGCACGTACGTGCGTTCAATCCAGACAGCCTATGTGTACATACCCAAATACCTGTGTACCGGCCGGCAAGGAGGCGTATCGTATCCAAATAGGCGCTGGCATCCGGTGCCCAGCGGGGAGGCAGGCCCATTGGCAGCCACATGGCGCCATGTACGTACCGGCCAAGAAGAACGACCGGGAAGATAAGCACCAACAGAAGGGATATAGGATTTGAACGTATCCCTTGTACCCAAAGATCGGAACGACGGGGCGGCTGGTGCAGCGCCCTCGCTCTTTCGACCCTTATAAATACCACCACATCCATCCATCCCAGGGCACACAACTCACGCACGCAGGAGGCACGGAGCACATCCATCCCTTGCGCACACATTGATCCATCCACGCACGGCCAGAAGGAGAACGAGGCTTCAGGAGAAGAGCTCGGAGATCGACCCATCTAGCTCGGCTGCCTCGCGGGGCGGGCGACCGGGGAGATCCAGCAGTCAACGTACGCGAGGAGCGCGTGCGCCATCGGGGAGTTCATCATCATGCCGATCATCTTCTCTCAAGGTGAGGGCCAAAACTAATCTCTCCTATCCCTTCCCTCTCTACACATCTCCATCATGGTCATCGAAGTTGTGGCCACACGGTCGGAGACGGAGCCGGCCGCTGGCTCTATCCGCTGAAGATGACGATGTGTCGGGGCTGCCGTTCGTGCACGGCCCCAGGTGCACTACTCACCGGCGACGACTCTCACGAGGACGGTGACGACGTGTCGGGGTTGCCGCCCATGCACAACCCCGGTGCACTCTCCACTAGCGACGACGAGCCGGGACCGCCGTGTTTGCACGGCCTACGGCGCGCCCGCCACTCACGACGATGACATGCCGGGGCTGGGTGCCCTCGGCTCACTCTCCGAACATGACGACGACGTACCAGGGCCGCCGACCATGCGCGGCCTCCGGCGCAACCTCAATCGTCGAGTCTGCCGGCAACGCCATTGTGCCGGACTCGTCGACACGCGTCGTTCGACTTGCGCCATCTAGGGCGCCACCCCTTCTACCTACACCATCGGCGGCGCCAAGACGAGGCACCGCCGCATCACGAGGCCTTACTCGCCTGTCTCACCGGTCCATGGAGGCGCCATGGACTGGTCGGGACTCGTCGACAAGCGTCGTTCGACTCGGCGCCATCTATTGCGCCACCCCTTCTACTTACACCGTCGGCGGCGCCAAGGCGAGGCACCGCTGCATCGCGAGGTCATACTCGCCCCTTTTCACCGGTCCATGGAGGCGCCATGGGCTGATCTGGATTCGTCGACACGAGTCGTTCGACTCGGCGCCATCTAGGGCGCCACCCCTTCTACCTACACCCTCGGCGGCGCCTGGGCGAGGCTCCGCCGCATCGCGAGGTCTCCTTTGCCATTGTCTTCCCGGTCCATGGAGGCTCCATGGGCTGGCCGGGACTCGGCGACATGGTCCATTCGATGCGTAGGCGGCGGCGCGGCGCTCGACGAGTCACGACGACTCATCGTAACCATGGAGGCGGCGCGGCACTCGACCAGTCACGATGACTCGTCATAGCTATGGCAGCGGAGACAACATCCGGCTGCGGCCGGGACACGCTTACGCTCTGTTTGGATGTAGACATTCAAGGGCTTGGCATTGTATTGGCTCATGGGCGTGGCGGCCTTAGTCCACCGCGGACAGCCGCATGTCTTGGCTGAAGTGGGAGGATTAGGCAGTGGCTGGAGAAGATGCGTGGTACATGCAGAGCCGGTGCAGCTTGAGATGCCGCAGAAGCTTGTGTACGCTGAGGCCTGCAGCGCTCGGCTCCGGGCCACTGGCTCCCGCGCTCGCCATTGCCACACATGGTCGGTTCTGCCAAGATGTGCCGTTTATCGAGAAGAGACGGTAAACAACGGCGACATTCAGTGCAGACAGGGATCCCGTGGATGATGTAGTGAGGAGCCAGGGGCGGTGGTCAGCGGCAAACTCCATCGATGGCGGTTGCCAGTGGAGAGGTCGCGGATGGACGGAGGAGTGTTTCCGCCGGTCGGCGAGACAGCACCGGTGGCTTGGACGGCCAAGCCGTCGGTCGGAGAGGCGGTGGCAGGGCGGACTGACTTCGATCTCCTGGCGCTCTGGTTTTTTTTTTCGCGTGCGAGAACGACGAAGAGATAAGCCAGCCAATGCAACCCAATACGGAGGGTCGGGGCTCTGAATTTGCGAGGGGGTTAGCCAGTGCTCGGGTTGGCCTCTCGATATTGGGACCGAATTCCAGAGACG
Organism: Triticum urartu; assembly: GCF_003073215.2. Taxonomy (NCBI): domain Eukaryota; kingdom Viridiplantae; phylum Streptophyta; class Magnoliopsida; order Poales; family Poaceae; genus Triticum; species Triticum urartu. Next base: position 49,989,017 of record NC_053026.1, on the reverse strand, counting down.
AATATCTAGACCATCCAAACGGTGGCATTCGGGACGGACAATGCCAATTCCGAATACTCGCTCCGAATGTCTACATCCAAACGGGCCGTTAGGCGTTTCTCGCAGCCTCCCTCTTCGTCGGCACGAACACGTGTCACACGTGCCGGGGTCCGCTCATGTCTAGCGGCTCCCGGTCCGGATGCATTCGCCGTGGAGGTGAACTCGGCATCACCGTGGGCACTCTGTGTTGGCGGTACACGTCCATTGGCATGCGGCTCACCCGCCGCCACTGGCCACACCGGAAGGCACGAGGAGGCGACTTCCTCCGCTATTGGCGGCGGTGAATGCGGTCATCGACGGATGTGTGCACACTATGTGTCGCACCTCCATCCATTCCTTCTTCTTCTTTCGACATCTACTCCCGTGGGGCATACCCCTCACACTTCCGGCGAAGCTGTAAAGCCATCAACGACGTCCAATCCAAGCCCAATCATGCATGCTACCCAACTCCAACAACATCGACGCCGCTCGAGACCGACGAGGCAAGACGGCGTAGGCGGGCGTGGCCGGAGCAAAGGCCACGTTCTCGACGGCGCGTGTACCACTCTGTACACGGACTCTGCCGCCGCCACACACACCACCACCACGCATGAGGAACGCGAAGCGAAGACCGAGGACGACGACTGTGCAGCTTAATCGGAGGTGTCCCGTGGTACTATCCGCAGGAGTAATTAACTGGGGGCTTTCCGAGGCCCCCGGGAACCAGGAGACCACGATCGCTTGATCACTTTGGCCGCGCCAGCAGGCCCTACACTTTCTTTTTTCCTTGTTTTGTATTTGTGTACTTTGTACACTGGCACGCCCACAACACTTTGTACCCCGGGTCAAGGGAGACGTTTATACGAAACCTTTATCTTTTGTATGAGTGCAATCTCTTTCCTTTTTCGTGTCAAACACAATGTTTTTCTCAGTTTTACATATGTTTGGTTGGTTCTGTTTTATTAAAGTTTTGACCAAGGATTTTAGCGTGGATGACCGAGAGTAATTAGCGGCTGCTAACGGGCGGCCGGCTGCATGCAGCTGCCATGCACACATCTGCCGGACCTAGATGCTAGGATCTGTAGACTATGTCTATCCGTGATGCACCTACATGCATGGGCTGCTGGCAGAGAAGAGACGAGACTCGCACGGAACGCCGGCTGGAAGAATATTACTCGTGATAGGATGGGATTGGCTATAATCAGGAGTTTACCATATAACAGAAAGAGGAAAAATAGGATGGGATTGCAGCTGGTATTCTTATCTCGGCGTAGACGACAACCTCAGTGTGATCTCCGCGATGATTTTTTAGTTGCACATATTCTTTGGACAGTCAATGTGTTCGTTTGCAACCAATGACATCAACTTGGTAGAAAAGAAGGAGGACAAGGAAGAAGATAGTGAGGCAGAGGAGAAGGAAGAAGATAGTGAGGCAGAGGAGGAAGAAGAAGAAGATGAGGCCAAAGAGGGGGACAGAGACAAAGGTGCACCAGTTGATGGCAGTGAGGGGGAAGAAGATGATGAGGAAGAAGATGAGGATGTTGATGGTGATGATCAAGGGGGATCCAATGGAGGCAGTGACAGCACCGATGATGATGATGACACCGCCCCTGGTTCTGGTGGTACAGGCGGCAACACATCTAGGAGGACTAGCAGCTCTGCCAACCATGCCAGCAACAGTAATTCATTGAGCAGCAGGAGCACACTTCAGATGTTGATTGATAAAACTTTCTGGAAAGACAAGGATTTGCTGAAGTCAAAAAAAAACGACGAAGCAGTCTCAGGGCATCATTGATATGTTCAAGCTGTGCAACATGAAGCCAGCTTTGCCAACCACCTTTCTTGTGCCAGATTTTAGTGACAAAGAGATGTGTGAGAACATCAACTTTGCCATTGATCAGAGCATGTTCTTATTAAGTGAGGCTGAAAAGAATCAAATTGACATGGAGGAAGCAAGAAAGGGTCTTGACTGGGTTCATTCAAAGAAAAAATACAAAGAATATTTAAACCAGCTTCCAGATGTAAGCTGCAGCAAGAGCAAGGCAGCATCCGCGGCAAACCCTCAAGTGGTCGAGAAGCGCAAAGCAGTTTCAGTGAAGAAGAATCTGCAGTTGCCTCAAACCAAGGAGAAGACGGTGAGTGCAGATGCTGAAATAAATATGGTCAAGGAAGCTGTGGTTCAAACTGATATGCCAACTGTAGTGAGCAGAGAGCCAACCACGATCACAGGAGTTCAACAGATCAAAGGGAAGACTCCTCTTTCAGTAATCCCACCTAAACCAGCTAAGCAGCGAAAGATTGTCAAGTTTGCCAAGGGCACAAAGGGGGAACATGGCACAAAAGGTGCGGGGCTCAGAGACGAGACATAACTGCGTGCCACAGCAGTTGATGCATGGGTGCCAAGTTCTGCTAGGTTGCTGCCAACTCCGACTGGAAAGATGCCAACTGATGTGTCAGTTAGCAGCGTGGTCACAGCAAAAACCACCACTGCTGCTCAGGAAGGCACCACTGCAACTGCAAGCCCCAAGGTGCCAACTCATATAGATACTTCAATGCCAAACACGAAAGGAGGTGATCAAACTGCCAAAGTGCCGTCCCCACGAGCTAGCACACAGCAGCCAAGCAAGCCTACATCACCAAGAGCTGACTTTCAGCAAGGATGTCTTCAACATTGTAAGAAGGTGCAAGCCTCCAAGGCCGCCAACTACAACACTATTGCGAACCAAGTCAGCGAATGATGCACCTGTGTATGTGCCGCAAGGAGATGCCCTGGGCCTTGAACCCAAACGCGGATCAAACTCTTGCATCTATCATGGTGACGGGTTTTGTGATGCACCATCTTTTGACCTCGGCATAGATGGTGATGCTCCTGCACCTGCTCCAACAGCAGAAACAGCGGAAGCTGGTGTGGTCGTCATAAATGAGGGTGAGTTGGACCCAATAGCTGTGAATGAAGCATGCGCTATTGCTGATGCTGGCAAGGCAATAGCTCAAGAGCCAGATATTGGATCACCAGACAATTGCCACACCCCGATATGCGCAGAACTAGAAGTTGGCACGAGCAGTTCTTCAGGACCACCTGTTGCACGAAGACAGAGGAGGGTAATAAGGCCCACAACATCTCAAAGTTCTCCATTCATTGACTACAACAAGAAGAAGACGTTTAGCTCCAATGAGGCAGTCAACAAGCTTAACGCTGCCCTCATGTATTGGGTCAGGCATCACCCAGGAGAAAATGATGAGCTTACCAGGTAAACCAACTCCCCACAGCCTACATACATATCTTTTTCAGTTTCACAGGACCAGCCACTTAGTTGCACAGAAAGCAGAGCATGTTGCACAGAACAGGGCTTTTAGTTGCACACAGTTTTGTTTTAATTTCATACACATTTTTGTTGTTGCTGTGACCCTTCGAGCTAACTTGTCATTTTATTTCTTTAAAAAAAAATCAGCCCTGAGATAATCAGGTATGGTGCTTTCTACATTTCTTTGAAGGAGTTAGTTGATTCGATGAAGCTGGTTCAATGACTGTCAAGAATTGTTATTGAGACTGGAATCTTATACATCGTGGATAACTTACTAGAAGGGTCAAAGAAGGTCGTTATGCCACTGAGGTTTTCTGTAAGTTTTTTCAAAAACTTTTTCCCCTCTTCTTTTTTGTAGCACTTTTGTTCACCAATTCAGGGAGTCCTTTCATCTAGTAAGGAGTTTGAGGCATGCTTATAATCTCTGCAGATCAATTTGCAGCAAGGGATCCACAATGTGACTGAGATAAACAAGAAGTTTGATTACAAGAACCGTCTCGACAAGCAAGACTTGGTGAGTGCTGTGCCCACATGATCCATCTCTTTAGTTGGCACCCATAGCATCATTAGTTGCACAATACACATATGTTAGTTGGCAAATACTTTCTGGCAACCTGTTTTAACTTCACCAAGTCTTTTTTACTGTTTTTCTTACCTACATCGTGTATCTGTGTCTTACATCATTCACGCTTGCAGGTCATGCTGCCAGTGCTCGAGTGCGCTAATGTAACCGATAAGGAGGGAGGGAGGCATTTGAAGGAAATATGCCCTAGAGGCAATAATAAAGTTATTATTTATTTCCTCATATCATGATAAATGTTTATATTCATGCTAGAATTGTATTAACCGGAAACATAATACATGTGTGAATACATGAAGGAAATATGCCCTAGAGGCAATAATAAAGTTATTATTTATTTCCTCATATCATGATAAATGTTTATTATTCATGCTAGAATTGTATTAACCGGAAACATAATACATGTGTGAATACATAGACAAACAGAGTGTCACTAGTATGCATCTACTTGACTAGCTCGTTGATCAAAGATGGTTAATTTCCTAACCATAGACATGAGTTGTCATTTGATAAACGGGATCACATCATTAGGAGAATGATGTGATTGACTTGACCCATTCCGTTAGCTTAGCACTTGATCATTTAGTTTACTGCTATTGCTTTCTTCATGACTTATACATGTTCATATGACTATGAGGTTGTGCAACTCCCGATTGCCGGAGGAACACTTTGTGTGCTACCAAACATCACAACGTAACTGGGTGATTATAAAGGTGCTCTATAGGTGTCTCCGATGGTACTTGTTGAGTTGATATAAATTGAGATTAGGATTTGTCACTCCGATTGTCGGAGAGGTATCTCTGGGCCCTCTCGGTAATGAACATCACTATAAGCCTTGCAAGCAATGTGACTAATGAGTTAGTTGCGGGATGATGCATTACACAACGAGTAAAGAGACTTGCCGGTAACGAGATTGAGCTAGGTATTGAGATACCGACGATCGAATCTTGGGCAAGTAACATACCGATGACAAAGGGAACAATGTATGTTGTTATGCGGTTTGACCGATAAAGATCTTCGTAAAATATGTAGGAACCAATATGAGCATCCAGGTTCTACTATTGGTTATTGACCGGAGACGTGTTTCAGTCATGTCTACATAGTTCTCGAACACGTAGGGTCCGCACGCTTAAAGTTCTGTGACGATCGGTATTATGAGTTGTTGTGCTTTGATCTACCGAAGGTAGTTCGGAGTCCCGGATATGATCACGAACATGACGAGGAGTCTCGAAATGGTCGAGACGTAAAGATCAATATATTGGATGACTATGTTCGGACACCGGAAGTGTTTCGGGAGGTTTCAGACATATACCGGAGTACCGGGGGGTTACCGGAACCCCCCGGGGAGCATATTGGGCCTAATGGGCCTTAGTGGAGAAGAGGAGAGGCGGCCAAGGCAGGCTGCACGCCCCCTCCCCCTCTAGTCGGAATTGGACAAGGAGGGGGGGGGGCGGCGCCCCCCTTTCCTTCCTCTTCTCTCCTTCCTTTCCCCCTTCTCCTACTCCTACTAGGAAAGGAGGAGTCCTACTCCCGGTGGGAGTAGGACTCCCCCCTTGGCGCGCCCTCCTCCTGGCCGGCCGCCTCCCCCCTAGCTCCTTTATATACGGGGGCAGGGGGCACCCCATAGACACAACAATTAATCTGTTGATCTCTTAGCCGTGTGCGGTGCCCCCTTCCACCATAATCCACCTCGGTCATATCGTAGCGGTGCTTAGGCAAAGCCCCGCTTCGGTAGCATCATCATCACCATCACCATGCCGTCGTGCTGATGAAGCTCTTCCCGGAAGCTCTACTGGATCGTGAGTTAGCGGGACGTCACCGAGCTGAACTTGTGCTGAATGCGGAGGTGCCGTACGTTCGGTACTAAGGATCGGTCGATCGTGAAGACGTACGACTACATCAACCGCGTTGTTATAACGCTTCTGCTAAACGGTCTACAAGGGTACATGGACGGCACTCTCCCCTCTCATTGCTATGCATCACCATGATCTTGCGTGTGCGTAGGAAATTTTGGAATTACTACGTTCCCCAACAGTGGCATCCGAGCCAAGTTTATGCGTAGATGTTATATGCACGAGTAGAACACGAGTGAGTTGTGGGTGATACAAGTCATACTGCTTACCAGCATGTCATACTTTGGTTCGGCGATATTGTTGGATGAAGCGGTCCGGACCGACATTACGCTTACGCTTACGCAAGACTGGTTCTACCGATGTGCTTTGCACACAAGTGGCTGGCGGGTGTCAGTTTCTCCAATTTAGTTGAACCGAGTGTGACTACGCCCGGTCCGTGAGAAGGTTAAAAAATCACTAACTTGACCAACTATCATTGTGGTTTTGATGCGTAGGTAAGAACGGTTCTTGCTCAGCCCGTAGCAGCCACGTAAAACTTGCAACAACAAAATAGAGGACGTCTAACTTGTTTTTGCAGGGCATGTTGTGATGTGATATGGTAAAGACATGATGCTATATTTTATTGTGTGAGATGATCATGTTTTGTAACGGAGTTATCGGCAACTGGCAGGAGCCATATGGTTGTCTCTTTATTGTATGCAATGCAATCGCCTTGTAATTGCTTTACTTTATCACTAAGCGGTAGCGATAGTCATAGAAGCAATAGTTGGCGAGGCGACAAGGGTGCTACGATGGAGATCAAGGTGTCGTGCCGGTGACGATGGTGATCATGACGGTGCTTTGGAGATGGAGATCAAAGGCACAAGATGATGATGGCCATATCATATCACTTATATTGATTGCTTGTGATGTTTATCCTTTATGCATCTTATTCTGCTTTGTTTGACGGTAGCATTAGAAGATGATCTCTCACTAAATTTCAAGGAAAAAGTGTTCTCCCTGAGTATGCACCGTTGCCAAAGTTCGTCGTGCCGAGACACCACGAGATGATCGGGTGTGATATGCTCAACGTTCATCTACAACGGGTGTAAGACAGTTTTGCACACGCAGAATACTCGGGCTAAACTTGACAAGGCTAGAATATGCAGATATGGCCTCAGAACACTGAGACCGAAAGGTCGAGCGTGAATCATATAGTAGATATGATCAACATAGTGATGTTCACCATTGAAAACTACTCCATCTCACATGATGATCGGTTATGGTTTAGTTGATATGGATCACATGATCACTTAGATGATTAGAGGGATGTCTATCTAAGTGGGAGTTCTTAAGTAATATGATTAATTGAACTTAAATTTATCATGAACTTAGTACCTGATAGTATTTTGCTTATCTATGTTATTGTAGATAGATGGCCCGTGCTGTTGTTCCGTTGAATTTTAATGCGTTCCTTGAGAAAGCAAAGTTGAGAGATGATGGTAGCAATTACACGGACTGGGTCTGTAACTTGAGGATTATCCTCATTGCTGCATAGAAGAATTACGTCCTGGAAGCACCGCTAGGTGCCTGGCCTGCTGCAGATGCAACTGACGACGTTAAGAACGTCTGGCAGAGCAAAGCTAATGACTACTCGATAGTTCAGTGTGCCATGCTTTACGACTTAGAACCAGGACTTCAACGATGTTTTGAACATCATGCATCATATAAGATGTTCCAGGAGTTGAAGTTAATATTTCAAGCAAATGCCCGGATTGAGAGATATGAAGTCTCCAATAAGTTCTACACCTGCAAGATGGAGGAGAATAGTTCTGTCAGTGAACATATACTCAAAATGTCTGGGTATAACAATCACTTGATTCAACTGGGAGTTAATCTTCCGGATGATCGTGTCATTGACAGAATTCTTCAATCAGTGCCACCAAGCTACAGGAGCTTCATGATGAACAATTCCTGAGCTCTTCGCAATGCTAAAGGCTGCGGAGGTAGAAATCAAGAAGGAACATCAAGTGTTGATGGTCAACAAGACCACCAGTTTCAAGAAAAAGGATAAAGGGAAGAAGAAGGGGAACTTCAAGAAGAATGGCAAACAAGTTGCTGCTCAAGAGAAGAAACCCAAGTCTGGACCTAAGACTGAGACTGAGTGCTTCTACTGCAAACAGACTGGTCACTGGAAGCAGAACTGCCCCAAATATTTGGCGGATAAGAAGGATGGCAAGGTGAACAAAGGGACTACGGATTAAGCGAACACTGGCTAAGGACAAGGCGACGATACGCGTGGGAAATGGTTCCAAAGTCGATGTGATCGCCGTCGGCACGCTACCTCTAAATCTACCTTCGGGATTAATTTTAGACCTGAATAATTGTTATTTGGTGCCAGTGTTAAGCATGACCATTATATCTGGATCTTGTTTGATGCGAGACGGTTATTCATATAAATTTGAGAATAATGGTTGTTCTATTTATATGAGTAATATCTTTTATGGTCGTGCACCCATGAAGAGTGGTCTATTTTTCTTGAATCTCGATAGTAGTGATACACATATTCATAATGTTGAAGCCAAAAGATGCAGAGTTGATAATGATAGTTCAACTTATTTGTGGCACTGCCGTTTGGGTCATATTGGTGTAAAGCACATGAAGAAACTCCATACTGATGGACTTTTGGAATCACTTGATTATGAATCACTTGGTACTTGCGAACCATGCCTTATGGGCAAGATGACTAAACCGCCGTTCTTCGGAACAATGGAGCGAGTAGCAGATTTGTTGGAAATCATACATACTGATGTATGTGGTCCAATGAATATTGTGGCTCGATGGTCGAGACATAAAGATCGATATATTGGAAGCCTATATTTGGACATCGGAATAGTTCTGGGTGAAATCGGGATTTTACCGGAGTGCCGGAGGGGTTACCGGAACCCCCCGGGGATTAATGGGCCTTGTTGGGTCCTAGTGGAGAGAGAGAGGGGCTGGCCAAGGCAGGCTGCGCGCCCCCTCCCCTTGAGTCCGAATAGGACAAGGAAGGGGTGCGGCGCCCCCCTTGCCTCCCCCCTCTCCCTCTCCTTCCTTCCCCCTCCTAGTGGGACTAGGAAAGGGGAGTCCTACTCCCACTAGGAGGAGGACTCCTCTTCCTGGCTCGCCCTGCTAGGGCCGGCCGGTCTCCCCCCTTGCTCCTTTATATAAGGGGGTAGGGGCGCACCCCAGGACACAACAATTGATCATTGATCTCTTAGCCGTGTGCGGTGCCCCCCTCCACCATAATACACCTCGGTCATATCATAGCAATGCTTAGGCGGAGCCCTGCGTCGGTAACTTCATCAACACCGTCACCATGCCGTTGTGCTGACGAAGCTCTTCCCGGAAGCTCTACTGGATCGTGAGTTTGAGGGACGTCACTGAGCTGAACGTGTGCCGAACGCGGAGGTGCCGTATGTTCGGTACTGAGGATCGGTCGATCGTGAAGACGTACGACTACATCAACCGCGTTGTCATAACGCTTGCGCTGAACGGTCTACGAGGGTACATGGACGACACTCTCCCCTCTCGTTGCTATGCATCACCATGATGCATGTGCATAGGAATTTTTTGTGAAATTACTATGTTCCCCAACAGTGGCATCAAAGCCAGGTTTATGCGTAGATGTTATATGCACGAGTAGCACAAGTGAGTTGTGGGCGATACAAGTCATACTGCTTACCAACATGTCATAATTTGGTTCGGCGGTATTCTTGGATGAAGCGGCCCGGACCGACATTACGCGTACGCTTACGCGAGACTGGTTCTACCGACGTGCTTTGCACACAGGTGGCTGGCAGGTGTCAGTTTCTCCAACTTTAGTTGAACCGAGTGTGACTACACCCGGTCCTTGAGAAGGTTAAAACATCACTAACTTGACGAAATATCGCTGTGGTTTTGATGCGTAGGTAAGAACGGTTTTTGCTCAGCCCGTAGCAGCCACGTAAAACTTGCAACAACAACAAAGTAGAGGACGTCTAACTTGTTTTTGCAGGGCATGTTGTGATGTGATATGGTCAAGACATGATGCTATATTTCATTGTATGAGATGATCATGTTTTGTAACAGAGTTATCGGCAACTGGCAGGAGCCATATGGTTGTTGCTTTATTGTATGCAGTGCAATCGCCCTATACTTGCTTTACTTTATCAGTAAGAGGTAGCGATAGTCATAGAAGCAATAGTTGGCGAGACGACAACGATGCTACGATGGAGATCAAGGTGTCGCGCCGGTGACGATGGTGATCATGACGGTGCTTTGGAGATGGAGATCAAAGGCACAAGATGATGATGGCCATATCGTATCACTTATATTAATTGCATGTGATGTTTATCCTTTATGCATCTTATTCTGCTTTGATTGACGATAGCATTATAAGATGATCTCTCACTAAATTTCAAGGTATAAGTGTTCTCCCTGAGTATGCACCGTTGCCAAAGTTCGTCGTGCCGAGACACCACGTGATGATCGGGTGTGATAAGCTCAACGTCCTTATACAACAGGTGCAAGCCAGTTTTTCACACGCAGAATACTCGGGTTAAACTTGATGTGCCTAGCATATGCAGATATGGTCTTGGAACACAGAGACCGAAAGGTTGAGCGTGAATCATATAGTAGATATGATCAACATAGTGATGTTCACCATTGAAAACTACTCCATCTCACATGATGATCGGTTATGGTTTAGTTGATTTGGATCATGTGATCATTTAGATGATAAGAGGGATGTCTATCTAAGTGGGAGTTCTTAAGTAATATGATTAATTGAACTTAAATTTATCATGAACTTAGTACCTGATAGTATTTTGCTTATCTATGTTATTGTAGATAGATGGCCCGTGCTGTTGTTCCGTTGAATTTTAATGCGTTCCTTGAGAAAGCAAAGTTGAGAGATGATGGTAGCAATTACACGGACTGGGTCTGTAACTTGAGGATTATCCTCATTGCTGCATAGAAGAATTACGTCCTGGAAGCACCGCTAGGTGCCTGGCCTGCTGCAGATGCAACTGACGACGTTAAGAACGTCTGGCAGAGCAAAGCTAATGACTACTCGATAGTTCAGTGTGCCATGCTTTACGACTTAGAACCAGGACTTCAACGATGTTTTGAACATCATGCATCATATAAGATGTTCCAGGAGTTGAAGTTAATATTTCAAGCAAATGCCCGGATTGAGAGATATGAAGTCTCCAATAAGTTCTACACCTGCAAGATGGAGGAGAATAGTTCTGTCAGTGAACATATACTCAAAATGTCTGGGTATAACAATCACTTGATTCAACTGGGAGTTAATCTTCCGGATGATCGTGTCATTGACAGAATTCTTCAATCAGTGCCACCAAGCTACAGGAGCTTCATGATGAACAATTCCTGAGCTCTTCGCAATGCTAAAGGCTGCGGAGGTAGAAATCAAGAAGGAACATCAAGTGTTGATGGTCAACAAGACCACCAGTTTCAAGAAAAAGGATAAAGGGAAGAAGAAGGGGAACTTCAAGAAGAATGGCAAACAAGTTGCTGCTCAAGAGAAGAAACCCAAGTCTGGACCTAAGACTGAGACTGAGTGCTTCTACTGCAAACAGACTGGTCACTGGAAGCAGAACTGCCCCAAATATTTGGCGGATAAGAAGGATGGCAAGGTGAACAAAGGGACTACGGATTAAGCGAACACTGGCTAAGGACAAGGCGACGATACGCGTGGGAAATGGTTCCAAAGTCGATGTGATCGCCGTCGGCACGCTACCTCTAAATCTACCTTCGGGATTAATTTTAGACCTGAATAATTGTTATTTGGTGCCAGTGTTAAGCATGACCATTATATCTGGATCTTGTTTGATGCGAGACGGTTATTCATATAAATTTGAGAATAATGGTTGTTCTATTTATATGAGTAATATCTTTTATGGTCGTGCACCCATGAAGAGTGGTCTATTTTTCTTGAATCTCGATAGTAGTGATACACATATTCATAATGTTGAAGCCAAAAGATGCAGAGTTGATAATGATAGTCAACTTATTTGTGGCACTGCCGTTTGGGTCATATTGGTGTAAAGCACATGAAGAAACTCCATACTGATGGACTTTTGGAATCACTTGATTATGAATCACTTGGTACTTGCGAACCATGCCTTATGGGCAAGATGACTAAACCGCCGTTCTTCGGAACAATGGAGCGAGTAGCAGATTTGTTGGAAATCATACATACTGATGTATGTGGTCCAATGAATATTGTGGCTCGCGGCGGGTATTGTTATTTTCTCACCTTCACTTACAATTTGAGCAGATATCGGTATATCTACTTAATGAAACATAAGTCTGAAACATTTGAAAAGTTCAAAGAATTTCAGAGTGAAGTGGAAAATCATCGTAACAAGAAAATAAAGTTTCTACAATCTGATCGTGGAGGAGAATATTTGAGTTACGAGTTTGGTCTACATTTGAAACAATGCGGAATAGTTTCGCAACTCACGCCACCCGGAACACCACAACGTAATGGTTTGTCCGAATGTCGTAATTGTACTTTACTAGATATGGTGCGATCTATGATGTCTCTTACTGATTTACCCCTATCGTTTTGGGGCAATGCTTTAGAGACGGATGTGTTGGAAATATGCCCTAGAGGCAATAATAAAATATTATTATATTTCCTTATTCATGATAATTGTCTATTGTTCATGCTATAATTGTATTGTCCGGAAATCGTAATACATGTGTGAATACATAGACCATAATGTGTCCCTAGTGAGCCTCTAGTTGACTAGCTCATTGATCAACAGATAGTCATGGTTTCCTGGCTATGGACATGGGGATGTCATTGATAACGGGATCACATCATTAGGAGAATGATGTGATGGACAAGACCCAAACCTAAGCATAGCATAAAGATCGTATAGTTCGTTTGCTAGAGCTTTTCCAATGTCAAGTATCATTTCCTTAGACCATGAGGTTGTGCAACTCCCGGATACCGTAGGAGTGCTTTGGGTGTGCCAAACATCACAACGTAACTGGGTGGCTATAAAGGTACACTACGGGTATCTCTGAAAGTGTCTGTTGGGTTGTCATGAATCGAGACTGGGATTTGTCACTCCGTATGACGGAGAGGTATCTCTTGGGCCCACTCGGTAATGCATCATCATAATGAGCTCAATGTGACCAAGGGGTTGGTCACGGGATCATGCATTACGGTACGAGTAAAGTGACTTGCCGGTAATGAGATTGAACAAGGTATTGGGATACCGACGATCGAGTCTCGGGCAAGTAACGTACCAATTGACAAAGGGAATTGAATACGGGATTGATTAAATCCTCGACATCGTGGTTCATCCGATGAGATCATCGAGGAGAATGTGGGATCCAACATGGGTATCTAGATCCCGCTGTTGGTTATTGACCAGAGAGGCGTCTCGGTCATGTCTTCATGTCTCCCAAACCCGTAGGGTCTACACACTTAAGGTTCGGTGATGGTTGTAGAGATATTAGTATGCAGTAACCCGAAAGTTGTTCGGAGTCCCGGATGAGATCCCGGACGTCACGAGGAGTTCCAGAATGGTCCGGAGGTGAAGATTTATAGGAAGTCCAGTTTCGGCCATCGGGAAGGTTTCGGGGGTTACCAGTATTGTACCGGGACCACCAGAAGGGTCCCGGGGGTCCACCGGGTGGGGCCATCTATCCCGGAGGGCCCCATGGGCTGAAGTGGGAGGGGAACCAGCCCCTAGTGGGCTGGTGCGCCCCCCCTTGGGCCAACCCTGCGCCTAGGGTTTGGGAACCCTAGGGGTGGGGGCGCCCCACTTGCTGTCGGTGTCAAAACCGGCGGATCTCGGGTAGGGGTCCCAAACTGTGCGTCTAGGCCGGATGGTAACAGGAGAGAAGGGGCACGAAGTTTTACCCAGGTTCGGGCCGTCTTGATGGAGGTAAAACCCTACGTCCTGCTTGATTAATATTGATGATATGGGTAGTACAAGAGTAGATCTACCACGAGATCAAGGAGGCTAAACCCTAGAAGCTAGCCTGTGGTATGATTGTTGTATGATGTGTATGATGAAGTTGTCCTACGGACTAAAACCCTCCGGTTTATATAGACACCGGAGAGGGTTAGGGTTACACAAATTCGGTTACAATGGTAGGAGATCTTGAATATCCGCATCGCCAAGCTTGCCTTCCACACCAAGGAAAGTCCCATCCGGACACGGGACGAAGTCTTCAATCTTGTATCTTCATAGTCCTGGAGTCCGGCTGAAGGTATAGTCCGGCTACCCAAACACCCCCTAATCCAGGACTCCCTCAGTAGCCCCTGAACCAGGCTTCAATGACGACGAGTCCGGCGCGCAGATTGTCTTCGGCATTGCAAGGCGGGTTCCTCCTCCAAATTCTTCATAGAAGATTTTAAACACCAAGGATAGTGTCCGGCTCTGCAAAATAAGTTTCCACATATTGCCATAGAGAGAATAATATTAACACAAATCTAGTCTGCTGACGTATTCCGCAGCGTGACATCACACTACGGCCAAGTCTTTTACTCGAATCGTTTTTACTTCTCCACCTCAGCTTGTTTTGCGAGGCGGTTTCCTTGGCACGTCTTGTCAAAACAGAGATCGTATCCCCTTTATTTACGGGATTCTCATCAATACGGACGTGGGTAACCCAACCGCGCCATTTATCACGACGCTTGGGAGGCAAGCGAGTTTAATAGGCTGGTGGGGACGCATAGCCGCATCCGCCCATATAAGGGGATAAGGATCCACCTTTTTACCTACACCTTCTTCCTCCTTTGCCTATCCATCTTCCGCGCACTCGAGCTCCAGCGCCCAAGCCCGCACTCCCCACCTCAACCTTCTCCAGCAATGTCCGGAGCGGGAGGCAAGTGGATGGTCTCCTCCATCACGGAGGGCCATGTCAAAAAGCTAAGGAAGGCCGGATACTTGTCCAAAGACATCGCGCACCGGCTTCCTGAGGAGGGGCAGCTCCTCCCCACCACAAGGCCCCATGAGAGGGTAGTATTACTTCCCCACTTCCTCCGCGGACTGGGTTTTCCACTCCACCCGTTCGTCCGGGGGCTCATGTTCTACTACGGCCTGGATTTCCACGATCTGGCCCCGAACTTCGTCCTCAACATCTCGGCGTTTATCGTCGTGTGCGAGGCTTTCCTCTGCATCCGCCCCCATTTCGGCCTCTGGCTCAAGACCTTCAACATCAAGCCCAAGGTGGTGCGCGGCACCCAGGCGGAGTGCGGAGGCGCCATGGCGGGCAAGATGGCCAACGTCCTATGGCTCGAGGGCTCCTTCGTGGAGACCCTAAAGGGGTGGCAATCCGGGTGGTTTTACATCGCCGAGCCGCGCGATCCGAAATGGATCGCGGCCCCTGAGTTCCGATCCAGACCCCCACACGGCGCATGTCCTGGAAAGAGACGGGCCTATCGTGGGGTGACGAAAGAGAGGTGACTGGACTACAGACATGCATCCAGTCCCTGGTGAACAAGCAGCTCAAGCTTGTTAATGTAGTCCAGGTTATGCTCGTCCGCCGGATCCTCCCTGTCAACAATGGGACTTTACTCTGTGGGAGTTCGACCCGGCGCAGCACCAAACCCTTAACAGGCTCTTCGACATGACGTATGAAGACGTCTGGAGGGTGCTAACCAAAGGCGTCGAGGCTCCCGCATCCGCTTCCGAGGACCGCGGATATAGCTCGTAGCGTCATGCTAGCGAGGTAAGCTATTTTCACCTTTTACAGGATGTTAGTTTTTTCATAGTTTGACTCTATGCAGGATCTAAACTCCCTCACCTTTGACAGGCTTGGCGGGTGAAGTCCGGACCGATAAACTGTCCGGCTCCCTTACCCGAAGACCCAGCCCCTGCTCGCTTAGCGAAGCTGCTGGCTCCGGCACCTTATGTGGTGCCGGAGAAGAAAGCCAAGAAGAAGAAGACCACGGGGACTCGAAAGAGTGCCCGGCACATGGTGGTGTCGGACTCATCATCCGATGAATCCGAGACGCACTCCTCCCGCGAAGACGAGGAGGAGGAAGAAGAAACCTCTCCCCCTCCAGCGGGGGGAGGAAAGAAGAGGAAGGCCGAAGGGTCCAGGAAGAGGAAGACCCCTCCGCCGGACTACTCCCCCGACGCCGAAGAGGACGAAGAGGAGTGCCCAGACAGGGCCAAGCGTCCGGCAAAATCGTAAGTATTCGGACACCAGAGTAACTCATGATATTCCTTTGTTGCACAGCTTTCCCTAATGTCGAATATAATCATGCAGCCCGCCCAAGGACGGGCTCGACGAGTCGTCGAGTGGTTCCCTGGATTCATCGGACGTGAATTCAGTTCCGCCCGCTGCCTCCCCCTGCGCCGCGGACGACGCCGAAGTGGCGTCGCAACAAGTTCCGCGCCAAGAGGAGGTGGTCCTGGAGGAGCCGCGAGGCGACCTCCCGGACTCCGGGAATAAAGGGGACAAAACCCCCCAGGGCTCCAAGTCCGGCTTTAAGCTGGACACTGCGCTGGAATCGTCAATGGTTCCGGACCGCGGTAGGTGAACTCCTTCTAAGAGGAGCAAGCCTACTGATCCGGCGGCCTTCGTCCAACCGGAGGCGCCGGACAATTTACTGGAGGTGCTTAAGGGTGCCTCCATCGACGAGGAGCACCGTACTATCATGAGTACAGTGATCCAGAAGGTTCAGTCCGCCAAGGGCGGACTGACTGAAGCTTGTGCCAACCTTCTAACAGGATTCGAGGTAAGTAAAAATATTACCGCATAGACAGTAGCCCCTGATGCTCTGTTTGGTGTTCGGAAAGAAAAGCCGAATAGAGGATCTATAAATTTTCGCAGGAGTCTAACAAAAAAAGAGTCAATATGCGTATGCAGGCTTCGCTGCTAGCCACCGCCGCACTGACTGCGGTGGTGGGTGCCTTGAAGCAGGGCCTCGAGCGGACCGAGGAAGAGCTCGGCCTTGCCAAGCGGCAGCTCGAGGAGAAAGAAGGTAAGAGAGACCTTATAGAAAAATATATAAAAAATATGCAATTGCAAAAAATGACAGGATTGTAATTCTTATTGTAGGGGCCACGACTGAGGTGGCGACCCTCAAGCAGGCGCTGTCCGAGGCCGAAAAGAAAGCGGCTGCGGAGCGCACTGAGCGAGAGAAATTTGAGGCCCAGGTCGGCGAGGTGCAGCGAGAGCTTCAGGCTCTCATGAAAAAACTTGAGAGTTTGGAGCTTGAGTCGAAGACGCGAGCGTCCGAGCTCGCGGAGGCCCTTGAAACTGCGAAGTCTGCCAAGGCCGAATCCAAGAAGGCCCTCCAGGAGTTGGAGGCGGTGAAAAAGATAGCGGCGGGTAAGGCATTCTTTATGCAAAGCAGACATATAAAAGTAAACTACTTGTTACTTACCCGAATCCGGAGTTCTCCAGGGGCATTCGCAGATCTTCCCCGCAGCGTATCCGATGCCGCCACATTCTACCAAGCCGAAGAGGGCAGCTCGAAGGAGAAGGTGTTCTGGTCTCAGTATGTTGAGGCTGGACACCCTGTGCCCCTGAGCGACTAGCTGAAGCAGCTAGTCAAGCTCCCCAAGGTGGCCGAACAGGCTATGAAGGGCTTCATAGTCCGGCTGTGGCCTGGGGAGGCCCTGCCAGGGAGCTACTTCGGACTGGTGCAGCGGCTGGTGGAGGCCTGTCCAAGGCTTGAGGTCATCAAGCGCTCCGTCTGCATCGAAGGTGCCCGCAGGGCCCTTGCCCGTGCAAAGGTGCACTGGGGTAAGCTGGACGGTGAGAAGCTTGTGAGAGACGGGCCACCGCCGGGGAAGGAGCATCGCAAGCCCGAGAACTATTACAAGGATGTTCTGGCGGGTGCCCGACTTATGGCGGATGAATGTACCAAGGATGTAATTTTTGAATGAACTCGCTCGTGTTATCCTGTGCACTGAAAACTTGTTCATATGCGCTAAGCAATGCTTGCTGAATTTAAAATATTACTTTCTGTGCGCCGTTTATCAAAAAATTGAGAGATGGCCAGTCGTCGGCTTCTGCCCCCATGCCACTAGTGCTGGGGTGTTCGGGATAAACCTGAGCGCTCTTTTTCCCATGTTTTGGTCCTTCGAGGGAGGCGCTCAGCACAACGAACAAGGCAATCAGACTAAAATGTTTGAACACTCTCACTTAGCCATAGAACTCTATAATTTTAAATCTTGGTGAAGCCCCTAGTATTCGGAAGACCGAGTTCGGGGCGCTATCCACGCCTTGGCCGGACAAAGTCGGCTCCTCGCTCGAAGCGGCATAAGTCTTTAGGGACTCGAAAAACCTCTCGAACAGCGACCGGTCTCTCGCCTCATAATGACAGTCAGTTTTAGCTTTCTCTACTGAGGTGCTCAGCCCAGCTCAACTAGGGCACAATCGCAGTAGTTCTCCTAGTGCTACCTTAGCCGATATAGCAGAACATAAGGCACCAAAACATAGGAGCCGGGCAAACCCAACTATTGACCCAAATCATGATTCGGAGCCGATGCATATAGTGATATAAGTTCGGGGTGCCGCACTTGTGAAAGTGTTCGGTCTTCTCACACAATGTTAAGGGGTACTGAAGCCCCTGGCGTATTCGCCATACCACAATGTACGGGTGCAACATGTCATTAATAAACATATATATGAAAAGAGGATAATGCAAAAAATAGACAAAAAGCTATGCATTATTTATAGAAAGGCTGCTATCAAAGCAGAACGATACAAATAGTGCGATAAGCAAAAGAGGTTGGACTATTTAACATGTCCTGGCCAGGGGCAGGCCGCGGAATTGTATTCAAAACAGGTATACTGCTCATAATAGAGACCACCTGGGAGTTCCATAATGCGGCATGGCTTGTCTGCTTTCCTGGATCTTGCATCGTTTGTGTGGCAGTTGAATTGCCAAACAGGTCGTCCGAAGTATGGAGTCTTGAAAGTAAGAAAAAATTAAAAAAAATCCAGCAGCCCCTGGTGCGGTTTAAGCCGTATTTCGGGTGTGCCGTGATAGTGCCCCTTCCCCTGTGCCCATGGTATTTCAAGAGCGTAGTTATGTACGCGAAGCACTGGTTTCGCTATATCGCGAGGGCTAGGGTTGGGGCCGCATTGCTAACCTAGCTCAGAACGTGCCAGGCGGTCCTATTGTAGGTTACTCCGGGCGCGCTTGACAGTGTCCGGCTTTTTGAACGCCGAACTGGAGATCTGCCTAGAGAGGCTGCTTTGTGCTTCTGCTGCGAGCGCTGCCGTGTGCTCCTCCATTCGGAGGGAGCGTTCGGTGTCCCATTGACCGTGATTACTCCTCTAGGGCCTGACATCTTGAGCTTGAGGTATGCATAGTGCGGTACCGCATTGAACTTTGCGAATGCGGTTCGCCCGAGCAGTGCGTGATAGCCACTGCGGAACGGGACTATGTCGAAGATTAACTCCTCATTTCAGAAGTTATCCGGAGATCCGAAGACCACTTCGAGTGTAACTGAGCCTGTACAGTTGGCATCTACACCTGGTATGACGCCTTTAAAGGTCGTTTTGGTGGGCTTAATCCTCGAGGGATCTATGCCCATTTTTTGCACTGTATCCTGGTAAAGCAGGTTCAGGCTGCTGCCGCCGTCCATGAGGACTCTTGTGAGATGAAATCCGTCAATAATTGGGTCTAGAACCAATGCGGCAAACCCGCCATGACGGATGCTAGTGGGGTGATCCCTTCGATCAAAAGTGATCGGGCAGGAGGACCATGGGTTGAACTTTGGGGCGACTGGCTCCATCGCGTATACGTACCGTAGCGCACGCTTCCGCTCCCTCTTGGGAATGTGGGTTGCGTATATCATATTCACCATCTGCACTTGTGGGGGAAAACCCTTCTGTCCACTGTTGTTCGGCGGCCTGGGCTCCTCCTCGTCATCGCTATGCAGCCCCTTGTCTTTGTTTTCGGCTCTTAACTTGCCTGCCTGCTTGAACACCCAACAATCCCTGTTGGTGTGATTGGCTGGCTTTTCGAGGGTGCCATGTATCTGGCACAAGCGGTCGAGTATTCGGTCCAAACTGGACGGGCCCTGAGTATTTCTTTTGAATGGCTTTTTCCGCTGACCGGATTTGTAGCCTCGGAATCCGGCATTGACTGCCGTATCCTCGTTGCTGTCGCTGTTAACACGACATTTTTGCTTGTTCCGGCGCGACCTGCCACTTTAGTCCTTGGTATCCGAATTACCAAGGTTCTTGGTTAAGTTGTTGCTGCGAGCTAGCCAGCTATCTTCTCCCGCGCAAAAGCGGGTCATGAGTGTCGTGAGAGCTAACATAGATTTCGGCTTTTCCTGTCCCAGGTGCCGGGCAAGCCACTCGTCGCGGATATTATGTTTGAAGGCCGCTAGGGCCTCTGCGTCCGGACAGTCGACTATCTGGTTTTTCTTTGTTAGGAACCGTGTCTAGAATTGCCTGGCCGATTCTTCTGGCTGTTGAATTATGTGGCTTAAGTCATCGGCGTCCGGTGGTCGCACATAAGTACCCTGGAAGTTGTCTAGGAATGCGGCTTCCAGGTCGTCCCATGAACCGATTGAGTCTGCTGGCAAGCTGTTAAGCCAATGCCGGGCCGGTCCCTTAAGTTTGAGCGGGAGGTATTTGATGGCGTGTAGATCGTCCCCACGGGCCATGTGGATATGAAGTAGACAATCCTCAATCCATACCGCAGGATCTGTTATGCCATCGTATGATTCAATGTTTACGGGTTTGAAGCCCTCAGGGATTTTATGATCCATTACTTCATCTATGAAGCATAGTGGGTGTGCGGCGCCTCTATACTGGGCTATATCACGACGCAGCTCAAAGGAGCTTTGTCAGTTGTGTTCGGCCCGGCCGGATTTATTTTGTCCAGAGTGACGATCATCGTCACGTGCCATGGGGCGCCCGCGCAATTCGTAGATCGATCTTGTTTGCCTTGCCTTGTCCTCCAGTATGTCTCGCAGGTCTGGCGCGTTTTCCCGTGCCTTAGTATGCTTTGAGCGGCGCCGGGGCACGGCTTGAGTGGAGGGCCGAGAGGCCTCTTTGTCCCAGCCACGAGGTGGCCGGTCAGCCATGTCATGCGCTGGTGATGTGGGTGCTTCCTACTCTAATCGGGGTAGCAGCCTGCGCTTTGGGTAACTCTTGGAGGGGCGTTCGAGTTCATACTCTTCGGCTGCGAGGACTTCAGTCCATCTGTCAGCTAGCAAATCCTGATCAGCTCTAAGTTGTTGCCGCTTTTTCTTGAGGCTGATTGCTGTGGCCATGAGCCTGCGTTTAATACGCTCTTGTTCGGCGAGATCCTCTGGCACGACGAACTCGTCGTCGTCGAGGCTTGCCTCGTCTTCTGAGGGAGGCATGTAATTATCATCCTCGACCTCTCTGTCTACCGCTCTCTCATGAGGGCTGACTTCTCCGTCCTCCTGTGCTGAATCTTGCTGGAGGGGGTGCTCTTCGGTGCTATCCGGATTAGTATTATCTCCCGTCCGGAATCACCGTTTTTGCTTTGGCGGGATTTAGAGCGGCGCCGCTGACGCCGGCACTTGGGCTGTTTCTTAGAGGTGTCGTCCCTCGTTGTTCCATCGCCATCTCCATCCTTTGGAGTGTCCACCATATATATGTCATATGACGAGGTGGCCTTCCAGCGCCCTGCAGGTGCTGGATCTTGTTCGTCTCCTGCATCGTCGTCCATACCATCGATGTCTTCGGAGTCGAAGTCAAGCATGTCGTTTAAGTCGTCGACAGTGGCTACAAAGTGGGTGGTGGGTGGGTTTTGAATTTCTTCATCGTCCGTATCCCAACCTTGCTGACTGTAATCCGGCCAGGGCTCTCCTGATAAAGAGAGAGACTTTAGAGAATTCAGGATGTCGCCAAAGGGCGAGTGCTGAAAGATGTCCACGGTGGTGAACTCCATTATCGGCGCCCAATCGGATTCGATCGGCAGGGGCGTGGGGGGCTCGGAGTTCGGAGAGGAATCCGGCTCCTCGGAGTCACGGGCCATGCGGAGCGCGGGGCTGGTGTTCGGCTGGATCGCCTTTGAGATCGCAGCCCTCGAGGTGGCGTCCAACCGCTCATCCTCGATTGGCGCAGTAGGCTCTGAATTATGGGTCGGAACCGGTGCGTGTGCGGCCTCCAGGGCACCATTCGGCGGCAGAGCTAGATCATGCCCAGCGAGACAGTGCGGCGTGCTCGGCTGTGGCTCGAATCCGTCGAAGATCAAGTCCCCGCGAATGTCAGCCGTGTAGTTTAAACTTCCTAACCTGACCTGGTGGCCAGGGGCGTAGCTTTCGATCTGCTCCAGGTGGCCAAGCGAATTGGCCCGCAAGGCGAAGCCGCCAAAGAATAAGATCTGTTCGGGGAGAAAAGTCTCACCCTGGACCGCATCGTTGTCGATGATCGAAGGAGCCATCGGGCCTAAAAGCGACGACACAGAGGAACTCTCAATGAAAGCACCAATGTCGGTGTCAAAACCGGTGGATCTCGGGTAGGGGGTCCCGAACTGTGCATCTAGGTCGGATGGTAACAGGAGACAAGGGGCACGAAGTTTTACCCAGGTTCGGGCCCTCTTGATGGAGGTAAAACCCTACGTCCTACTTGATTAATATTGATGATATGGGTAGTACAAGAGTAGATCTACCACGAGATCAAGGAGGCTAAACGCTAGAAGCTAGCCTATGGTATGATTGTTGTATGATGAAGTTGTCCTACGGACTAAAACCCTCCGGTTCATATAGACACCGGAGAGGGTTAGGGTTACACAAAGTCGGTTACAATGGTAGGAGATCTTGAATATCCGCATCGCCAAGCTTGCCTTCCACGCCAAGGAAAGTCCCATCCGGACATGGGACGTAGTCTTCAATCTTGTATCTTCATAGTCCTGGAGTCCGGCTGAAGGTATAGTCCGGCTACCCGAACACCCCCTAATCCAGGACTCCCTCACTTGCCTTGGGGGGCAAGCCACCCCCCTTTGCCCCCCCTCTAGATGGGATCTAGAGGGGCCAGCGCCCCCCCAGGGCCCCTATATAAAGAGGGGGGAGGGAGGGCTGTGCACCCTAGCCCCTGGCGCCTCCCTCTCCTTCCTGTAAGACATCTCCCGCTCGCTGGTGCTTGGCGAAGCCCTGCCGAGACTCTGCTGCATCCACCACCACACCGTCGTGCTGCTGGATCTTCATCAACCTCTCTTTCCCCCTTGCTGGATCAAGAAGGAGGAGACGTCTTCCCGACCGTACGTGTGTTGAACGCGGGGGTGCTGTCCGTTCGGCACTTGGTCATCGGTGATTTGGATCACGATGAGTACGAGTCCATCATCCCCGTTCTCTTGAACGCTTCCGCTCGCGATCTACAAGGGTATGTAGATGCACTCCTATTCCCTCGTTGCTAGAATACTCCATAGATTGATCTTGGTGATGCATAGAAAATTTTAATTTCTGCTACGATCCCCATCAGTGGCATCATGAGCTAGGTCTATGCGTAGTTTCTATGCACGAGTAGGACACAAAGTAGTTGTGGGCGTCGATATTGTCAATTATCTTGCCGTTACTAGTCTTATCTTGATTCGGCGGCATTGTGGGATGAAGCGGCCCGGACCAACCTTACACGTACGCTTACGTGAGACCGGTTCCACCGACTAACATGCACTAGTTGCATAAGGTGGCTGGCGGGTGTCTGTCTCTCCCACTTTAGTCGGATCGGATTCGATGAACAGGGTCCTTATGAAGGGTAAATATAAATTGGCAATTCACGTTGGTTTTGGCGTAGGTAAGAAACGTTCTTGCTAGAAACCTATAGCAGCCACGTAAAAACTTGCAACAACAATTAGAGGACGTCTAACTTGTTTTTGTAGCAAGTGCTTTGTGATGTGATATGGCCAAAAGTTGTGATGAATGATATATGTGATGTATGAGATGATCATGTTCTTGTAATAGGAATCACGACTTGCATGTCGATGAGTATGACAACCGGCAGGAGCCATAGGAGTTGTCTTAATTTATTTATGACCTGCGTGTCAACATAAATGTCATGTAATTACTTTACTTTATTGCTAAAGCGTTAGCCATAGTAGTAGAAGTAATAGTTGACGTGACAACTTCATGAAGACACGATGATGGAGATCATGATGATGGAGATCATGGTGTCATGCCGGTGATGATGATGATCATGGCGCCCCGAAGATGGAGATCAAAGGAGCGAAATGATATTGGCCATATCATGTCACTATTTGATTGCATGTGATGTTTATCGTGTTTTACATCTTATTTGCTTAGAATGACGGTAGCTTAAATAAGATGATCCCTGAAATTAATTTCAAGAAAGTGTTCCCCCTAACTGTGCACCGTTGCGAAGGTTCGTTGTTTCGAAGCACCACGTGATGATCGGGTGTGATAGATTCTAACATTCGAATACAACGAGTGTAAGCCAGATTTACCACGCAATACACATAGGTTGACTTGACGAGCCTAGCATGTACAAACATGGCCTCGGAACACGGAGGACCGAAAGGTCGAGCATGAGTCGTATAGAAGATATGATCAACATGGAGATGTTCACCGATGTTGACTAGTCCGTCTCACGTGATGATCGGACACGGCCTAGTTGCCTCGGATCATGTTTCACTTAGATGACTAGAGGGATGTCTGTCTGAGTGGGAGTTCATTAAATAATTTGATTAGATGAACTTAATTATCATGAACTTAGTCTAAAATCTTTACAATATGTCTTGTAGATCAAATGGCCCACGCTAATGTTGCCCTCAACTTCAACGCGTTCCTAGAGAAAACCAAGCTGAAAGATGATGGCAGCAACTATACGGACTGGGTCCGGAACCTGAGGATCATCCTCATAGATGCCAAGAAAGATTATGTCCTAGAAGCACCGCTAGGTGAAGCACCCATCCCAGAGAACCAAGATGTTATGAACGCTTGGCAGCAGCGTGCTGATGATTACTCCCTCGTTCAGTGCGGCATGCTTTACAGCTTAGAACCGGGTCTCCAAAAGCGTTTTGAGCAACACGGAGCATATGAGATGTTCGAGGAGCTGAAAATGGTTTTCGAAGCTCATGCCCGGGTCGAGAGATATGAAGTCTTCGACAAGTTCTTTAGTTGTAAGATGGAGGAAAATAGCTCTGTCAGTGAACACATACTCAAGATGTCTGGGTAACACAACCGCTTGACTCAGCTGGGAGTTAATCTCCCGGATGATGCGGTCATTGACAGAATCCTTCAGTCGCTCCCACCAAGCTAAAAGAGCTTTGTGATGAACTTCAATATGCAGGGGATGGAAAAGACCATTCCCGAGGTATATTCAATGCTGAAATCAGCGGAGGTGGAGATCAAAAAGGAACATCAAGTGTTGATGGTGAATAAAACCACTAAGTTCAAGAAAGGCAAGGGTAAGAAGAACTTCAAGAAGGATGGCAAAGAAGTTGCCGCGCCCGGTGAATCAGTTGCCAGGAAGAAGTCAAAGAATGGACCCAAGCCTGAAACTGAGTGCTTTTATTGCAAGGGAAGTGGTCACTGGAAGCGGAACTGCCCCAAATACTTAGCGGACAAGAAGGCCGGCAACACCAAAGGTATATGTGATATACATGTTATTGATGTGTACCTTACCAGCACTCGTAGCAGCTCCTGGGTATTTGATACCGGTGTGGTTGCTCATATTTGTAACTCAAAGCAGGAGCTGCGGAATAAACGGAGACTGGCGAAGGACGAGGTGACGATGCGCGTCGGGAATGGTTCCAAGGTCGATGTGATCGCCGTCGGCACGCTACCTCTACATTTACCTACGAGATTAGTTTTAAACCTCAATAATTGTTATTTAGTTCCAGATTTGAGCATGAACATTGTATCAAGATCTCGTTTAATTCGAGATGGCTAATCATTTAAATCTGAGAATAATGGTTGTTCTATTTATATGAGAGATATGTTTTATGGTCATGCCCCGCTGGTGAATGGTTTATTCTTGATGAATCTCGAGCGTAATGTTACACATGTTCATAGTGTGAATACCAAAAGATGTAAAGTTGATAATGATAGTCCCACATACTTGTGGCACTACCGCCTTGGTCACATAGGTGTCAAACGCATGAAGAAGCTCCATGCAGATGGACTTTTAGAGTCTCTTGATTATGAATCATTTGAAACGTGCGAACCATGCCTCATGGGTAAAATGACCAAGACTCCGTTCTCCGGAACAATGGAGCGAGCAACCAACTTATTGGAAATTATACATACCGATGTGTGCGGTCCAATGAGTGTTGAGGCTCGCGGTGGCTATCGTTATGTTCTCACTCTCACTGATGACTTGAGTAGATATGGGTATGTCTACTTAATGAAACACAAGTCTGAGACCTTTGAAAAGTTCAAGGAATTTTAGAGTGAGGTTGAGAATCAACGTGACAGAAAAATGAAGTTCTTACGATCAGATCGTGGGGGAGAATATTTAAGTCACGAATCTGGCACACACTTAAGAAAATGTGGAATCGTTTCACAACTCACGCCGCCTGGAACACCTCAGCGTAACGGTGTGTCCGAACGTCGTAATCGCACTCTATTGGATATGGTGCGATCTATGATGTCTCTTACCGATCTTCCGCTCTCATTTTGGGGCTATGCTTTAGAGACTGCCGCATTCCCTTTAAGTAGGGCTCCGTGGAAATCCGTTGAGACGACACCGTATGCATTATGGTTTGGGAGGAAACCTAAGCTGTCATTTCTAAAAATTTGGGGATGCGATGCTTATGTCAAGAAACTTCAACCTGAAAAGCTCGAACCCAAATCGGAAAAATGCGTCTTCATAGGATACCCTAAGGAAACCATTGGGTATACCTTCTACCTCAGATCCGAAGGCAAGATCTTTGTTGCCAGGAATGGATCCTTTCTAGAGAAAGAGTTTCTCTCGAAAGAAGTAAGTGGGAGGAAAGTGGAGCTTGATGAAGTATTGCCTCTTGAAACGGAAAGTAGCACAGCTCAGGAAAATGTTCCTGTGGTGCCTGCACCAACTAGAGAGGAGGTTAATGATGATGATCAAGATACTTCGGATCAAGCTCCTACTGAACTTCGTAGGTCCACAAGGACACGTTCCGCACCAGAGTGGTACGGCAACCCTATCCTGGAAATCATGTTGTTAGACAACGGTGAACCTTCGAACTATGAAGAAGCGATGGCGGGCCTAGATTCCGACAAATGGCAAGAAGCCATGAAATCCGAGATAGAATCCATGTATGAAAACGAAGTATGGACTTTGACTGACTTGCCCGATGATCGGCGAGCCATAGAAAATAAATGGATCTTTAAGAAAAAGACAGACGCGGATGGTAATGTGACCATCTATAAGGCTCGACTTGTCGCTAAGGGTTATCGACAGGTTCAAGGGGTTGACTACGATGAGACTTTCTCACCCGTAGAGAAGCTGAAGTCCGTCCGAATCATGTTAGCAATTGCCGCATTCTATGATTATGAGATATGGAAAATGGACGTCAAAACGGTATTCCTTAACGGCTTTCTTAAGGAAGAATTGTATATGATGCAGCCAGAAGGTTTTGTCGATCCTAAGAATGCTAACAAGGTGTGCAAGCTCCAGCGCTCAATCTATGGGCTGGTGCAAGCATCTCAGAGTTGGAACATTTGCTTTGATGAGATGATCAAAGCGTTTGGGTTTATGCAGACTTATGGAGAAGCCTGCGTTTACAAGAAAGTGAGTGGGAGCTCTGTAGCATTTCTCATATTATATGTGGATGACATACTATTGATGGGAAATGATATAGAATTCTTGGAAAGCATAAAGGCCTATTTGGACAAGTATTTTTCAATGAAGGACCTTGGAGAAGCTGCTTATATATTAGGCATCAAGATCTATAGAGATAGATCGAGACGCCTCATCGGTCTTTCACAAAGTACGTACCTTGACAAGATATTGAAGAAGTTCAATATGGATCAGTCCAAGAAGGGGTTCTTGCCTGTATTGCAAGGTGTGCGATTGAGCACGGCTCAATGCCCGACCACGGCAGAAGATATAGAAGAGATGAGTGTCATCCCCTATGCCTCAGCCATAGGGTCTATTATGTATGCCATGCTGTGTACCAGACCTGATGTAAACCTTGTCGTAAGTTTGGTAGGTAGGTACCAAAGTAATCCCGGCAAGGAACACTGGACAGCGGTCAAAAACATCCTGAAGTACCTGAAAAGGACCAAGGATATGTTTCTCGTTTATGGAGGTGCCGAAGAGCTCGTCGTAAAGGGTTACGTCGACGCTAGCTTCGACACAGATCTGGATGACTCTAAGTCTCAAACAGGATACGTGTATATTTTGAATGGTGGGCAGTAAGCTGGTGCAGTTGCAAGCAAAGCGTCATGGCGGGATCTACATGTGAAGCAGAGTATATGGCAGCCTCGGAGGCAGCACAAGAAGCAGTCTGGGTGAAGGAGTTCATTACCGACCTAGGAGTCATACCCAATGCGTCGGACCCGATGACTCTCTTCTGTGACAACACTGGAGCTATTTCCCTTGCGGAGGAGCCCAGGTTTCACAAGAAGACCAGGCATATCAAGCATCGCTTCAACTCCATTCGTGAAAGTGTTCAAAATGGAGACATAGAGATTTGTAAAGTGCATACGGACCTGAATGTGGCAGATCCGTTGACTAAACCTCTCCCTAGAGCAAAACATGATCAACACCAAAATTCCATGGGTGTACGATTCATCACAATGTAACTAGACTATTGTCTCTAGTGCAAGTGGGAGACTGTTCGAAATATGCCCTAGAGGCAATAATAAAAGATTATTATATTTCCTTGTTCATGATAATTGTCTATTGTTCATGCTATAATTGTATTGTTCGGAAATCGTAATACATGTGTGAATACATAGACCACAATGTGTCCCTAGTGAGCCTCTAGTTGACTAGCTCATTGATCAACAGATAGTCATGGTTTCCTGGCTATGGACATTGGGATGTCATTGATAACAGGATCACATCATTAGGAGAATGATGTGATGGACAAGACCCAAACCTAAGCATAGCATAAAGATCATATAGTTCGTTTGCTAGAGCTTTTCCAATGTCAAGTATCATTTCCTTAGACCATGAGGTTGTGCAACTCCCGGATACCGTAGGAGTGCTTTGGGTGTGCCAAACGTCACAACGTAACTGCGTGGCTATAAAGGTACACTACGGGTATCTCCGAAAGTGTTTGTTGGGTTGGCATGAATCGAGACTGGGATTTGTCACTCCGTATGACGGAGAGGTATCTCTTGGGCCCACTCGGTAATGCATCATCATAATGAGCTCAATGTGACCAAGGGGTTGGTCATGGGATCATGCATTATGGTACGAGTAAAGTGACTTTCCGGTAACGAGATTGAACAAGGTATTGGGATACTGACGATCGAGTCTCGGGCAAGTAATGTACCGATTGACAAAGGGAATTGAATACGGGATTGATTAAGTCCTCGACATCATGGTTCATCCGATGAGATCATCGAGGAGCATGTGGGAGCCAACATGGGTATCCAGATCCCGCTGTTGGTTATTGACCGGAGAGGCGTCTCTGTCATGTCTGCATGTCTCCCGAACCCGTAGGGTCTACACACTTAAGGTTCGGTGACGCTAGGGTTGTAGAGATATTAGTATGTAGTAACCCGAAAGTTGTTTGGAGTCCCGGATGAGATCCCGAACGTCACGAGGAGTTCCGGAATGGTCCGGAGGTAAAGATTTATATATAGGAAGTCTAGTTTCGGCCATCGGGAAGGTTTCGGGGGTTACCGGTATTGTACCGGGACCACCGGAAGGGTCCCGGGGGTCCACCGGTTGGGGCCACCTATCCCGGAGGGCCCCATGGGCTGAAGTGGGAGGGGAACCAGCCCCTAGTGGGCTGGTGTGCCCCCCCTTGGGCCTCCCCTGCGCCTAGGGTTTGGGAACCCTAGGGGTGGGGGCGCCCCACTTGCCTTAGGGGGAAAGCCACCCCCTTTGGCCGCCGCCCCCCTCTAGATGGGATCTAGAGGGGCCGGTGTCCCCTAGGGCCCTATATAAAGAGGGGGGAGGGAGGGCTGCGCACCCTAGCCCCTGGCGCCTCTCTCTCCCTCCCGTAACACATCTCCCGCTCGTTGGTGCTTGGCGAAGCCCTGCCGAGACTCTGCTGCATCCACCACCACGTCGTCGTGCTGCTGGATCTTCATCAACCTCTCCTTCCCCCTTGCTGGATCAATAAGGAGGAGGCGTCTTCCCGACCGTACGTGTGTTGAACGCAGAGGTGCTGTCCGTTCGACACTTGGTCATCGGTGATTTGGATCCCGGCGAGTACGACTCTATCATCCCCGTTCTCTTGAACGCTTCCGCTCGCGATCTACAAGGGTATGTAGATGCACTCCTATTCCCTCGTTGCTAGAATACCCCATAGATTTATCTTGGTGATGCGTAGAAATTTTTTAATTTCTGCTACGATCCCCATCAGGCTGCACTCACGTTAAATAGGGCACCGTCTAAATCCGTTGAGACAACGCCTTATGAACTGTGGTTTGGCAAGAAACCAAAGTTGTCGTTTCTTAATGGGCTGCGATGCGTATGTGAAAAAGCTTCAACCTGATAAGCTCGAACCCAAATCGGAGAAATGTGTCTTCATAGGATACCCAAAGGAGACTGTTGGGTACACCTTCTATCACAGATCTGAAGGCAAGACATTCGTTGCTAAGAATGGATCCTTTCTAGAGAAGGAATTTCTCTCGAAAGAAGTGAGTGGGAGGAAAGTAGAACTTGATGAGGTAATTATACCTGCTACCTTACTAGAAAGTAGTTCATCATAGAAATCTGTTCTTGTGACTCCTACACCTATTAGCAAGGAAGCTAATGATGATGATCATGAAACTTCAGATAAAGTTACTACCGAACCTCGTAGGTCAACCAGAGTGAGATCCGCACTAGAGTGATAAGGTAATCCTGTTCTGGAGGTCATGTTACTTGACCATGACGAACCTACGAACTATGAGGAAGCGATGATGAGCCCAGATTCTGCAAAATGGCTTGCGGCCATGAAATCTGAGATGGGATCCATGTATGAGAACAAAGTATGGACTTTGGTTGACTTGCCCGATGATCGGCAAGCCATAGAAAATAAATGGATCTTCAATAAGAAGACTGACGCTGACGGTAATGTTACTGTCTACAAAGCTCGACTTGTTACGAAAGGTTTTCGACAAGTTCATGTTGGGGAACGTAGTAATTTCAAAAATTTCCTACGCACACGCAAGATCATGGTGATGCACAGCAATGAGAGGGGAGAGTGTTGTCTACGTACCCTCGTAGACCGCAACAGAAGCGTTGACACAACGTAGAGGAAGTAGTCGTACGTCTTCCCGATCCGACCGATCCAAGCACCGTTACTCCGGCACCTCCGAGTTCTTAGCACACGTACAGCTCGATGACGCTCCCCGGGCTCCGATCCAGCAAAGCATCGGGGAGGAGTTCCGTCAGCACGACAGCGTGGTGACGATCTTGATGTTCAACCATCGCAGGCCTTCGCCTAAGCACTGCTACAATATGACCGAGGTGGAATATGGTGGAGGGGGGCACCGCACACGGCTAAGGAACGATCACGAAGATCAACTTGTGTGTGTATGGGGTGCCCCCTGCCCCCGTATATAAAGGAGTGGAGGAGGGGAGGGCCGGCCCTCTCTATGGCGCGCCCTAGGGGAGTCCTACTCCCACCGGGAGTAGGATTCCCCTTTTCCTAGTCCAACTAGGAGTCCTTCCATGTATTAGGAGTAGGAGTCAAGGCAAGGGAAAAGAGGAGAGAAGGAAGGAGGGGGCGCAGCCCTTCCCCCTAGTCCAATTCGGACTAGGCCTTGGGGGGGCGCCCAACCTCTCCTATCTCTTTCCCCTAAAGCCCAATAAGGCCCATATACTCCCCGGCGAATTCCCGTAACTCTCCGGTACTCCGAAAAATACTCGGATCACTCGGAACCTTTCCGATGTCCGAATATACTCATCCAATATATCGATTTTTACGTCTTGACCATTTCGAGACTCCTTTTCATGTCCCCGATCTCATCCGGGACTCCGAACTCCTTCGGTACATCAAAACTCATAAACTCATAATATAACTGTCATCGAAACCTTAAGCGTGCGGACCCTACGGTTCGAGAACAATGTAGACATGACCGAGACACGTCTCCGGTCAATAACCAATAGCGGGACCTGGATGCCCATATTGACTCCTACATATTCTACGAAGATCTTTATCGGTCAGACCGCATATAAACATACGTTGTTCCCTTTGTCATCGGTATGTTACTTTCCCGAGAATCGATCGTCGGTATCCAATACCTAGTTCAATCTCGTTACCGGCAAGTCTCTTTACTCGTTCCGTAATACATCATCTCGCAACTAACTCATTAGTTGCAATGCTTGCAAGGCTTATGTGATGTGCATTACCGAGAGGGCCCAGAGATACCTCTCCGACAATCGGAGTGACAAATCCTAATCTCGAAATACGCCAACCCAACATCTACCTTTGGAGACACATGTAGAGCACCTTTATAATCACCCATTTACGTTGTGAAGTTTGGTTGCACACAAAGTGTTCCTCCGGCAAACGGGAGTTGCATAATCTCATAGTCATAGGAACATGTATAAGTCATGAAGAAAGCAATAGCAACATACTAAACGATCGGGTGCTAAGCTAATGGAATGGGTCATGTCAATCAGATCATTCATCTAATGATGTGATCCCGTTAATCAAATAACAACTCTTTTGTCCATGGTTAGGAAACATAACCATCTTTGATTAACGAGCTAGTCAGGTAGAGGCATACTAGTGACACTCTGTTTGTCTATGTATTCACACATGTATTATGTTTCCGGTTAATACAATTCTAGCATGAATAATAAAAATTTATCATGAAGTAAGGAAATAAATAATAACTTTATTATTGCCTCTAGGGCATATTTCCTTCAGTCTCCCACTTGCACTAGAGTCAATAATCTAGTTCACATCGCTATGTGATTAACACCAATAGTTCACATCTTTATGTGATTGGTTCACTTCTCCATGTGTAACACCCAAAGGGTTTACTAGATTCAATAATCTAGTTCACATCGCTATGTGATTAACACCCAAAGAGTGATCATGTTTTGCTTGTGAGAAAAATTTAGTCAACGGGCCTGCCAAATTCAGATCTGTATGTATTTTGCAAAATTCTATGTCTACAATGCTCTGCATGGAGCTACTCTAGCTAATTGCTCCCACTTTCAATATGTATCCAGATTGAGACTTAGAATCATCTGGATCAGTGTCAAAAACTTGCATCGACGTAATCCTTTTACGACGAACCTTTTGTCACGTCCATAATCGAGAAACATATCCTTATTTCACTAAGGATAATTCTGACCGCTTTCCAGTGATCTACTCCTAGATCACTATTGTACTCCCTTGCCAAATTAGTGCAGGGTATACAATAGATCTGGTACACAGCATGACATACTTTATAGAACCTATGGCCAAGGCATAGGGAATGACTTTCATTCTCTTTCTATCTTCTGCCGTGGTCGGGCTTTGAGTCTTACTCAACTTCACACCTTGTAATACAGGCAAGAACTCTTTCTTTGACTGCTCCATTTTGAACTACTTCAAAAACTTGTCAAGGTATGTACTCATTGAAAAAACTTATCAAGCGTCTTGATCTATCTCTATAGATCTTGAAGCTCAATATGTAAGCAGCTTCACCGAAGTCTTTCTTTGAAAAACTCCTTTCAAACACTCCTTTATGCTTTACAGAATAATTCTACATTATTTCCGATCAACAATATGTCATTCACATATACTTATCAAAAATGTTGTTGTGCTCCCACTCACATTCTTGTAAATACAGGCTTCACCGCAAGTCTGTATACAGGCTTCAACTCATCAAAGCGTATATTCCAACTCCGAGATGCTTGCACCAGTTCACAGATGGATTGCTGGAGCTTGCACATTTTGTTAGCATCTTTCGGATTGACAAAACCTTCTGGTTGCATCATATACAACTCTTCTTTAATAAATCCATTAAGGAATGCAGTTTTGTTTATCCTTTTGCCAGATTTCATAAAATGCGGCAATTACTAACATGATTCTGACAGACTCAAGCATAGATACGAGTGAGAAGCTCTCATCGTAATCAACACCTTGAACTTGTCGAAAAAACCTTTTGCGACAATTCTAGCTTTGTAGATAGTAACACTACTATCAGCGTCCGTCTTCCTCTTGAAGATCCATTTATTCTCAATTGCTTGCCGATCATCAGGCAAGTCAACCAAAGTCCAAACTTTGTTCTCATACATGGATCATATCTCAGACTTCATGGCCTCAAACCATTTCGCGGAATCTGGGCTCATCATCGCTTCGTCATAGTTCGTAGGTTCGTCATAGTCAAGTAACATGACCTCCAGAACAGGATTACCGTACCACTCTGGTGCGGATCTCACTCTGGTTTACCTACGATATTCGGTAGTAACTTGATCTGAAGTTACATGATCATCATCATTAGCTTCCTCACTAATTGGTGTAGTAGTCACAAGAACAGATTTTTGTGATGAACTACTTTCCAATAAGGGAGAAGGTACAATTACCTTATCAAGTTTTCTACTTTCCTCCCACTCACTTCTTTCGAGAGAAACTCCTTCTCTGGAAAGGATCCATTCTTGGCAACGAATTTGCCTTCGGATCTGTGATCGAAGGTGTACCCAACAGTTTCCTTTGGGTATCCTATGAAGACGCACTTCTCCGATTTGAGTTTGAGCTTATCAGGTTGAAATTTTTTCATGTAAGCATTGCAACCTCAAACTTTAAGAAACGGCAGCTTAGGTTTCTTGCCAAACCATAGTTCATACGGTGTCGTCTCAACGGATTTAGATGGTGCCCTATTTAACGTGAATGCAGCTGTCTCTAATGCATAATCCCAAAACGATAGTGGTAGATCGGTAAGAGACATCATAGATCGCACTATATCTAATAAAGTACGGTTATGACGTTCGGACACACCATTACACTATGGTGTTCCAGGTGGCGTGAGTAGTGAAACTATTTCACATTGTTTTAATTGAAGGCCAAACTCGTAACTCAAATATTTTACCTCTGCGATCATATCGTAGAAACTTTTTATTTTCTTGTCACGATGATTTTCTACTTCACTCTGAAATTCTTTGAACTTTTCAAATGTTTCAGACTTATGTTTCATCAAGTAGATATACCCATATCTGCTCAAATCATCTGTGAAGTTCAGAAAATAACGATACTTGCCGTGAGCCTTAACACTCATCGGACCGCATACATCAATATGTATTATTTCCAATAAGTCAGTTGCTCGCTCCGGAGAACGGAGTCTTAGTCATCTTTCCCATGAGGCATGGTTCGCAAGCATCAAGTGATTCATAATCAAGTGATTCCAAAATCCCATCAGCATGGAGTTTCTTCATGCGCTTTACACCAATATGACCTAAACGGCAGTGCCACAAATAAGTTGCACTATCATTATTAACTTTGCATCTTTTGGTTTCAATATTATGATTATGTGTATCACTACGATCGAGATCCAACAAACTATTTTCATTGGGTGTATGACCATATAAGGTTTTATTCATGTAAACAGAACAACAATTTATTCTCTTACTTAAATGAATAACCGTATTACAATAAACATGATCAAATCATATTCATGCTCAACGCAAACACCAAATAACACTTATTTAGGTTCAACACTAATCCTGAAATTATAGGGAGTGTGCGATGATGATCATATCAATCTTGGAACCACTTCCAACACACATCGTCACTTCACCCTTAACTAGTCTCTGTTTATTCTGCAACTCCCGTTTCGAGTTACTAATCTTAGCAACTGAACTAGTATCAAATACTTAGGGGTTGCTATAAACACTAGTAAAGTACACATCAATAACATGTATATCAAATATACTTATGTTCACTTTGCCATCCTTCTTATCCGCCAATTACTTGGGGTAGTTCCACTTCCAGTGTCCAGTCCCTTTGCAGTAGAAGCACTTAGTCTCAGGCTTAGGACCAGACTTGGGCTTCTTCACTTGAGCGGCAACTTACTTGCCGCTCTTCTTGAAGTTCCCCTTCTTCCCTTTGCCCTTTTCTTGAAACTAGTGGTCTTGTTAACCATCAACACTTGATGTTTTTCTTGATTTCTACCTTCATTGATTTCAGCATCACGAAGAGCTTGGGAGTTGTTTCCGTTATCCCTTGCATATTATAGTTCATCACGAAGTTCTACTAACTTGGTGATGGTCACTAGAGAATTCTGTCAATCACTATCTTATCTGGAAGATTAACTCCCACTTGATTCAAGCGATTGTAGTACTCAGACAATGTGGGCACATGCTCACTAGTTGAGTGATTCTCCTCCATCTTTTAGCTATAGAACTTGTTAGAGACTTCATATCTCTCAACTCGGGTATTTGCTTGAAATATTAACTTCAATTCCTGGAACATCTCATATGGTCCATGACGTTCAAAACGTCTTTGAAGTCCCGATTCTAAGCCGTTAAGCATGGTGCACTAAACTATCAAGTAGTCATCATATTGAGCTAGCCAAACGTTCATAACGTCTGCATCTGCTCCTGCAATAGGTCTGTCACCTAGCGGTGCATCAAGGACATAATTCTTCTATGCAGCAATGAGGATAAACCTCAGATCACGGATCCAATCCGCATCATTGCTACTAACATCTTTCAACACATTTTTTCTCTAGGAACATATCAAAATAAACATATGAAAGCAACAACGCGAGCTATTGATCTACAACATAGATATGCTAATACTACCAGGACTAAGTTCATGATAAATTAAAGTTCAATTAATCATATTACTTAAGAACTCCCACTT
This sequence comes from Triticum urartu, assembly GCF_003073215.2. Lineage (NCBI taxonomy): Eukaryota > Viridiplantae > Streptophyta > Magnoliopsida > Poales > Poaceae > Triticum > Triticum urartu. The sequence continues at coordinate 49,952,414 of NC_053026.1, read as the reverse complement.
AGATAGACATCCCTCTAATCCTCTAAGTGATCACATGATCCAAATCAACTAAACCATGTCCGATCATCACGTGAGATGGAGTAGTTTCATTGGTGAACATCACTATGTTGATCATATCTACTATATGATTCACGCTCAACCTTTCGGTCTCTGTGTTCCGAGGCCATATCTGTATATGCTTGGCTCGTCAAGTATAACCTGAGTATTCCGCGTGTGCAACTGTTTTGCACCCGTTGTATTTGAACGTAGAACCTATCACACCCGATCATCACGTGGTGTCTCAGCACGAAGAACTTTCGCAACGGTGCATACTCAGGGAGAACACTTCTTGATAATTAGTGAGAGATCATCTTATAATGCTACCGTTAATCAAAGCAAGATAAGATGCATAAAAGATAAACATCACATGCAATCAATATAAGTGATATGATATGGCCATCATCATCTTGTGCCTGTGATCCCCATCTCCGAAGCACCGTCATGATCACCATCGTCACCGGCGCGACACCTTGATCTCCATCGTAGCATCGTTGTCGTCTCGCCAATCTTATGCTTCCACGACTATCGCTACCGCTTAGTGATAAAGTAAAGCATTACATCGCGATTGCATTGCATACGATAAAGCGACAACCATATGGCTCCTGCCAGTTGCCGATAACTTGGTTACAAAACATGATCATCTCATACAATAATATTTAGCATCATGTCTTGACCATATCACATCACAACATGCCCTGCAAAAACAAGTTAGACGTCCTCTACTTTGTTGTTGCAAGTTTTATGTGGCTGCTATGGGCTTAAGCAAGAACCAATCTCACCTACGCATCAAAACCACAACGATAGTTTGTCAAGTTTATGCCATTTTAACCTTCACAAGGACCGGGCATAGCCACACTAGGTTCAACTAAAGTTGGAGAAACAGTCACCCGCAAGCCACCTCTGTGCAAAGCACGTCGGGAGAACCTGTCTCGCGTAAGCGTACGCGTAATGTTGGTCCGGGCCGCTTCATCCAACAATACCGCCGAACCAAAGTATGACATGCTGGTAGGCAGTATGACTTATATCGCCCACAACTCACTTGTGTTCTACTCGTGCATATAACATCAAACCATAAAACCTAGGCTCGGATGCCACTGTTGGGGAACATAGTAATTTCAAAAATTTCCTACGCACACGCAAGATCATGGTGATGCACAGCAACGAGAGGGGAGAGTGTTGTCTACGTACCCTCGTAGACCGCAACGGAAGCGTTGACACAACGTAGAGGAAGTAGTCGTACGTCTTCCCGATCCGACCGATCCAAGCACCGTTACTTCGGCACCTCCGAGTTCTTAGCACACGTACAGCTCGATGACGCTCCCCGGGCTCCGATCCAGCAAAGCATCGGGGAGGAGTTCCGTCAGCACGACAGCGTGGTGACGTTCTTAATGTTCAACCGTCGCAGGGCTTCGCCTAAGCACTGCTACAATATGACCGAGGTGGAATATGGTGGAGGGGGGCACCGCACACGGCTAAGGAACAATCACGAAGATCAACTTGTGTGTGTATGGGGTACCCCCTGCCCCCGTATATAAAGGAGTGGAGGAGGGGAGGGCCGGCCCTCTCTATGGCGCGCCCTAGGGGAGTCCTACTCCCATCGGGAGTAGGATTCCCCTTTTCCTAGTCCAACTAGGAGTCCTTCCATGTATTAGGAGTAGGAGTCAAGGCAAGGGAAAAGAGGAGAGAAGGAAGGAGGGGGCGCAGCCCTTCCCCCAAGTCCAATTCGGACTAGGCCTTGGGGTAGCGCCCAACCTCTCCTATCTCTTTCCCCTAAAGCCCAATAAGGCCCATATACTCCCCGGCGAATTCCTGTAACTCTCCGGTACTCCGAAAAATACTCGGATCACTCGGAACCTTTCCGATGTCCGAATATACTCGTCCAATATATCAATTTTTACGTCTTGACCATTTCGAGACTCCTTGTCATGTCTCCGATCTCATCCGGGACTCCGAACTCCTTCGGTACATCAAAACTCATAAACTCATAATATAACTGTCATCGAAACCTTAAGCGTGCGGACCCTACGGTTCGAGAACAATGTAGACATGACCGAGACACGTCTCTGGTCAATAACCAATAGCGGGACCTGGATGCCCATATTGGCTCCTACATATTCTACGAAGGTCTTTATTGGTCAGACCGCATAACAACATACGTTGTTCCCTTTGTCATCGGTATGTTACTTTCCCGAGATTCGATCGTCGGTATCCAATACCTAGTTCAATCTCGTTACCGGCAAGTCTCTTTACTCGTTCCATAATACATCATCTCGCAACTAACTCATTAGTTGCAATGCTTGCAAGGCTTATGTGATGTGCATTACCGAGAGGGCCGAGAGATACCTCTCCGACAATCGGAGTGACAAATCCTAATCTCGAAATACGCCAACCCAACATCTACCTTTGGAGACACCTGTAGAGCACCTTTATAATCACCCATTTACGTTGTGACGTTTGGTTGCACACAAAGTGTTCCTCCGGCAAACGGGAGTTGCATAATCTCATAGTCATAGGAACATGTATAAGTCATGAAGAAAGCAATAGCAACATACTAAACGATCGGGTGCTAAGCTAATGGAATGGGTCATGTCAATCAGATCTTTCATCTAATGATGTGATCCCGTTAATCAAATAACAACTCTTTTGTCCATGGTTAGGAAACATAACCATCTTTGATTAACGAGCTAGTCAAGTAGAGGCATACTAGTGACACTCTGTTTGTCTATGTATTCACACATGTATTATGTTTCCGGTTAATACAATTCTAGCATGAATAATAAACATTTATCATGAAATAAGGAAATAAATAATAACTTTATTATTGCCTCTAGGGCATATTTCCTTCAGTTCAAGTGGTTGACTACGATGAGACTTTCTCACCCGTAGCAATTGCCGTATTTTATGATTATGAAATTTTGCAAATGGATGTCAAAACTGCATTCTTGAATGGATTTCTGGAAGAAGAGTTGTATATGATGCAACCAGAAGGTTTTGTCGATCCAAAGGGAGCTCACAAAGTGTGCAAGCTCCAGTAATCCATTTATGGACTGGTGCAAGCCTCTCAGAGTTGGAATAAACGTTTTGATAGTGTGATCAAAGCATATGGTTTTATACAGACTTTTGGAGAAGCCTGTATTTACAAGAAAGTGAGTGGGAACTCTGTAGGATTTCTAATATTATATGTGGATGACATATTACTGATTGGAAATTATATAGAATTTCTGGATATCATAAAAAGATACTTGAATATGAGTTTTTCAATGAAAGACCTTGGTGAAGCTGCTTATATATTGGGCATCAAGATCTATAGAGATAGATCAAGATGCTTAATTGGACTTTCACAAAGCGCATACCTTGATCATGTTTTGAAGAAGTTCAAAATGGATCAAGCAAAGAAAGGGTTCTTGCCTGTGTTACAAGGTGTGAAGTTGAGTCAGACTCAATGCCCGACCACTGCAGAAGATAGAGAGAAAATGAAAAGTGTTCCCTATGCTTCAGCCATAGGATCTATCTGTATGCAATGTTGTGTACCAGACCTGATGTGTGCCTTGCTATTAGTTTGGCAGGGAGGTACCAAAGTAATCCAGGAGTGGATCACTGGACAGCGGTCAAGAACATCCTGAAGTACCTAAAGAGGACTAAGGATATGTTTCTCATTTATGGAGGTGACAAAGAGCTCGTCGTAAATGGTTACCTCGATGCAAGCTTTGACACTGATCTGGACGATTCTAAATCACAAACCAGATACGTGTTTATATTGAACGGTGAAGTTGTCAGTTGCTGCAGTTCTAAACAAAGCGTCGTGGCGGGATCTACGTGTGAAGCGGAGTACATAGCTGCTTCGGAAGCAGCAAATGAAGGAGTCTGGATGAAGGAGTTCATATCCGATCTAGGTGTCATACCTAGTGCATCGGGTCCAATGAAAGTCTTTTATGACAATACTGGTGCAATTGCCTTGGCAAAGGAATCCAGATTTCACAAGAGAACCACGCACATCAAGAGACGCTTCAACTCCATCCGGGATCAAGTCCAGGTGGGAGACATAGAGATTTGCAAAATACATACGGATCTGAATGTTGCAGACCCGTTGACTAAGCCTCTTCCATGAGCAAAACACACTACAAGAAATATGTCAACTTGTGACCCTCACTATTGGCCGTTGAAAGGTCATAGTTTTTCATTTGCGACCTTTTTGTGACCAAAAACAGAAGGTCAAAAGCTGGCGGTCGTAAACTGAAATTAGCGACATTTAACAGAAGGTCGTTGAACCCATGACCTTTTGTTTTGGTCACTGGCTGTCTGCCCAGGCCACGTCGGATCCGACGTGGCAATCTGACGTGGCAAAATTGCGACCAATTGAAAAGGTCGTAAATTAGAATCGGCCCGGTCCAATTTGGTGTTTTAGATGGGCCGAGCCCAACAATTCAGCCTTTTTATATATTTTTTTCTTATTAATTTTGGTCAGCTATATGGACCAAGCCCTACTATTCAGCCTTTTTATTTTCTGGGCCTAGGCCATTTTGCATTCTGTTGCACAACATTCCAGTCCACTTTTGTTTGGGCCGTAGCCTTTTTAAACCCAAAATATTACTTGGTCCAGTAGAACGTGTTCAGTCTTTTTCATTCACAAATTTCAATTTTACACATTTCAACAAAAAAAAAATTCTCTATTAAATTATTAAATACAGAATCATTCGCTTAAATATTCACAACATCACATACATGTTTGCATGTCCAACAGCATATACACGGTGGCAAACTAGCATCACCAAGAACATCAAATACTCAAAACATGGTGGCAAACTAGCAACATCAACTAAAACTGTGGTGCGCATCTCGAGGCTTCCTTGATCTTCTGTCATAGCACCAGCATCCTCAACAGCATTAGATCCTGATGTACATAAACTATTAGTGAGATATATTGGGAGTTAAATTATTGTCAATAAAAAATATTGAGACAATTATAGGTACATGCCCAAATGCTTCAGTTCATTAAACATTAAGCAAGGCATAGCAAAAATTCCAACAACTTCACAGCAACACGTTAACCTGTTCTACACTTCCACTACAACATTCAAGCTCATGTTAGGTAGCAACAATACTAACCTACAGTCACCAACATGGTATATTGGCACAAGTGCATGTCATGCAATGAACGTCACTGTAACACATTCACCTGAAGAAAAAATTACTGTACTATTCTACTACCACGACCATCCATTCAACTGACAGCATATAACAATACTAGTAAGCCCACATGGACTAACATCACAAGGCAGGAGAGAATAAAGGGAATCAAGACCTGATGATGATAGTGTTGACAATGATCTGATTGGAATTATCAAGCAGAGCAAAACAGGAGCATGACCATCAAGTCGCAGCCCTGAAGAAAGAACGAACCAATAGAGTCAGCTACTTATTTATTCAGAATTGAGAGTTGAACAATCATCAGAAAACTAAAGATACTGCTCAGCCAACTAAATAACACATGATTCAGTCACACGGTATAATTCTGACTATAATATAACAAGAGAACTAAGGATACTACATACTTAGAACTCAACTAATAAGTGAGAATGATCAAATCTGATGCAAACAACTGATTTTATTTGTTGATGTTACAAAAGGAAGTGTATAAAACAAACTGCAGCAAACACGCTTTGATTTGCTGCTCCAAATAGAGGACCTTGGGATTGGGGTGCTGATCACATAAGTAAATAAACAGTAATACATCTCCAAAACCTCAAATATGGCATCAACTTCTCAGATCACAAAGGTCTAAATTTATAGCATCACACATGAGGTCTAAATTTATACTATGTTCCTTTAGTAGCAAGAGCTGGTTCATGTCTAGCTTGTATTGCAGATAACTAGTACAATTTTCACACAAAAAATAGGATTGCAGTATATATTCACAGCATGCAAGAATACTTGGATTAACAGACTAATCAACCATCAACTAACACTTCACAGTACCAACTAACACTTCACAGTACCAAAAAATGGGATGGCGCTCGCCACTTCGGATGTGCAGCAGCCATGAGGGCTTCTTCCTGTTCCACCTGCAACAGCGGCAGCGGCGGCAGCTTCTACAGATCTGAGACACAAAGCAAAACGCATGCAGGAGGAATCAGAGGGATGGGAGATGAAGAACATGGCAGGCATTTATATGATGGCAGCACATAACGTGCAGCTTGGTTCACAAGCATAACTAACCACATGTCAGGATCCTTTCAATGGCATGCACCACACTAATTAAAATAGGATACTGATTTCTACTCTTTGTAATTAGCTACTGCCGATCACATCTGCAACTTCCTAGCTCAGCGGTCAGAAGACCGACCATACAACGTTCCATGTAGCCGGCCGGCACACACTGATTCGTAGCAAATCAGATTGAACTTTCATAGAATGATTACACTAGCAACTAGTGAGCACTGAAGACTAATCTTAACCCACTGGTAGCAGTCTAACACTAGCAACTAGTGAGCACTGAAGAAACAGCAAGAAACATCACAATGTAACAGCTGAGATCCTAACTTCTCTTCGGCTACCTTCTTGACCTTGACGCGGAGCTTCGCCAGTTGCTTTCTCCTATCGTAGGAGATCTTGGCCTTCTCCTTACTCTTTTCCTCCAGCTCTTGAATACCAGGCCAGAGAGTGATGAGAAACGGTATGCACAAACATCAGCTCATAATGAACAAAAACTGGCAACAGCGGATGTACTGTACTGATAACATTAGACTAGAACTAAGAGCCTCAGAGATCTTGGTGGTTAAGATCATCAAGTGGGATAAACCCATTAAGAGTAGCAAATATTTTTATAACATCACAGGCTCAAATGAAAATAAACACCAGCAAACTGTTGAATGAATTAAAACCCAAAACAGAGCAAAATCTCTTAAAGAGCACAAAATGGCATGGTCTGTCAGAAGTAGCTGGTTGTGATAATCATGAAGTATCAGTGGGAATCCGAACAATTTTCTTCATCACGCAGAAGCATGCAAAAGACCCAATATAACACAAAGAGCAACAAGGTTGCGACCAATACAGGGAGTGCATGTACGACCAGTCATAAAGTAGTGCAAATGTAATACAGGAGATGCCATCATCCATCAGAAGTAGCTGGTTACACTAATCATGAGATATCATTGGGAATCAGAACGATTTTCTTCATCACCCGGAATCATGCAGTTCAACCCAACAGAACACAATGAGCAATAAGGTTCATAACCAATGAAGGAATGCATGTACAGTCAGTCTAAAGCAGTAAAAATGTGCAAATGTACTTCAGGAGATGGCGTGACCCATCGATTTTCTTCATCACCCAGGTAATGCACATCTCATCAGCCAGCAGAACACAAAAAAGAGGATACAAAAAGTACTGCTAAGAGGTTTGCAAAAAATCAAAGGAAAGTATTTGCTCAATAATGAAGGAGTACATATGTAGTCCAAGAGATGGCATGATCCGTCAGAAGTAGCTGGTTGTAATAATCATGAAAAATCAGTGGGAATCCGAACGATTTTCTTCATCACCCAGATCATGCACATCTCAGCTAGCAGATCATACATCAACTTGTCCGGAACCATGGTTAGTGAATATTTCATTCCATGGTTCCACTGTGCTGTTAGTTTTAGCTGCTACTGATCTACTATGGTCAGGACATTTGGCACTTAATTTGGTACATTCCTGATCCAAACGGTAGGCTGTAAGCATATGCCATATTGACAGATTTAAAATTGGAGCCGATCCCTTTGTTCACAGTTGCAAGAATCCGAAGGGTATTTTTACTAACACGCAAGATCTAAAGTGTTGTCTCCAACTAGGAAAAAAGAAGAAGCATAATCACCTTGTTATCGATGTCGCGGTCGAGAAGATCATTCACCGTGCAACCAGCCCCCCTGAGGAGGACAGCTCCGCATCCAAAGAGCACCAGCATTTTCAAGTCAGGGAGCTCCCCCGGCATCGCCGCTATCGTGATCGACCTACGAAGAAAGGTTCAAAGGAGCTCTTTGAGTAAGCTGGTACTGTGCTTGGTAAGGCATACAAGTAACAGGGTAATAAAAGTTGGTCTGTTGCTAACGAACATGCTCTGTTTTCTTGCTAGATCACAAGATCCAGCATGAAGTCAGAATTTTAACCATGACTGGACCTATTAATTATCTGTTTGTGCACATAGCAAATCTGAGACTTTGAGATCAGGATGCTGTCTCTAATATCTACTGAGTTGGCCCTTCAGAGCAGTTGATCCAATCTCTACGCATTGGTGTTCAGAGATGGTGATGTCGGTAGAAATAAGCGTACCACCTCTCCACCCACGACGCAGTTGCCGAGGGTGGAGAGCCGCTCGTCGACACACTGGACGACCACCTCATCAGGCAGGCTATTCTTGAGGTGCTGGAGCTCTATGGTAGGCATTTGAAACCCATGTCAGGTCAGGTCACTGCTGACTCACTAGACAAGGAAGGACCTCTTTCTTTCTTAACTTGGTCGTTGGTGGTGTTTGGTAGAAGAAGGATCCTCATGCCGCCGATGGATGCATTGACCACCGGGACGGTGTCGGCGAGCTCGGCCTCAAACACACTACAACCACAGGACAACGAGAGGATCAATTAGAAGAGAAGAGGCCACCAGAGGTCGCGATTAACCATGACAGATCGAGTCGAGGACAACCAACCTGGTGAAATTCCCCGCCCCACCGGCCGGGAGCCACCTCTCCACCCACGACGCCGGCGGCGCGGGTGGGAGGCTCTTCTCCTTGTCCTTGTCCCGGGAGGAGGTCGAGAGCGGATGCGAGAAGCTGCTGGGCAGCACGATCCGGTCGGTGTAGAACGAGGAAGCTGTCGCAGAGGCGGAGGGCGGGTGAAAGCATGGGCTGCGGCGGCTTAAGGTGATGAGGTGGCACCGGGCAGTGGGGCTGGGGACGGGACCGGGGGAGGGGGAGGAGGATGAGGTGTGGCTGTGGGGGAATGGAGAGATGGCCGGGAGAGCGGCGACGCGGAGTAGGATGGGATCTACACGAGGCCGTCGCCGGGGTTTGTGGCGTGGTGGAGGCGGCTGTGAGGAGGGAAGGAGGAGAGGGCGAGGGAGGGAGGGTGCCGCCGCCGGCGACGGGAAGCTAGGGTTAGAGAGGGGTGGCGGCGTCGATCTGGATCGGGGAGAGAGAGGGAGGCGGCGGGCGGAAGGAAGGGAGGAGAGGTGAGTGAGTTGATCTGGGTAGGGTTTGGTGCGGTGGGTTTTTTCAGATGGATGGATGGATGGTGGGATTGCTAGCAATGGATGGTAGGATGTCTGCCATGTCATCGATCCGTGTGACAGGTGGTTCCACCAATCAAAGTCTAGCTTATGTAATTGTGTTGTTTCTCTTTTGTTTCTTTTATATTTTTTACCCTCTTATTTCGGGTAAACACTCAACATATTAGCTTCATTTTGTATGTTTAAATGACCCAATATTGTGTTCATACGTGTATCTTATGATTTCAAACAATGATAATATTGTGGTCTTCATTTGCATTGCACACAAAAATCATTTTCCATTTTTCAAGTGCCCAAAATGAGGTTTTTTTGTGAAGAACCTACCAAATAATTATTGCAAAATTGGACCAATTCATTTTTATAAAATACTAGGCCATATTTAATGCACAATTGACCAAATGATTGGGTGTCAAAAGTTTCGATCCACCTCTAGTGAAAAAGACAAATTTTCGACGATTCAGCAGGAAGCGGGTCAAATTTGAACTGTGGCTGCCTCATAGTTTGCTATTTATTTTTTCCAAAAATCATTTCTAGGTACAAAAGTATCTATTTAATTAGATAAACACCAAAAAAATTCCAAGATTTAACAACTAACTAGGAACGGTCATTCCCGCCGTTTTGACCACATTTTGAAACAGGCGTAAAAAATTCAAAAAAAAATCAAAAAATTGGAAAACCTTCGCATTGCATCATTATATGTGACCAAGTTACCAGGAAAAATAATAAACTTGTAATACGGCAATTGTTTTGAAAAAGTGTTATCGGAAACGAGCTATCAAGTGTGAAGATTCATGGCTTTCAAGTCAAATGATCAATCTTATGGCCAAATTCATGGCATAGTTTGTTCAAATGATCTCATATTGTGCACAAGGGTGAATATTGGAATTCCAAACAATGTTTCCTAAGGGAGTTTTCATTTTCTTTGCACGGAAAATTCATTTTTCATTTTTCGAGTGCCCGAAATGAGGTTTTTTCGTGAAGGAACTACCAAATAATTGTTGTAAAAATGGACTGAATCAATTTTATAAAATCCTAGGCCATATTTAATGCACAATTGACCAAATGGTTGGGTGTCAAAAGGTTCGATCCACCTCTAGTGAAAAAGACAAATTTCCGCTGATTCAGGAGGAAGCTGGTCAAATTTGAACTGTGGCTGCCTCGTAGTTTGCTCTTTTTTTTCCAAAGATAATTTGTAGGTACATAAGTATCTATTTAATGAGAGAAACACCAAACAAATTCCAAGATTCAACCACTAGCTAGGAACGGTCATTCCCGCCGTTTTGACGGTATTTTGAAACGGGCATAAAAAATTCAAAAAAAATGAAAAAATTGGAAAACCTTTGCATTGAATCATTATATGTCACCAAGTTACCAGAAAAAATTATAAACTTGTAGTACGACAATTATTTTAAAAAAGTATTCTTAGAAACGAGCTATCAAGTGTGAAGATTCATGGCTTTCAAGCCAAATGATCAATCTTATGGCCACATTCATGTCATAGTTTGTTCAAATGATCTCATATTGTGCACAAGGGTGCATATTGGAATGACAAACAATGTTGCCTAAGGAAGTTTTCATTTTCTTTGGACGAAAAATTCATTTTCCATTTTTCGAGTGCCCAAAATGAGTTTTTTGTGAAGGACCTATAATATATTTGTTGCAAAATTGTACTAAATCAAATTTTTAAAATACTAGGACATATTTAATGCACAATTGACCAAATGGTTGGGTGTAAAAAGTTTAGATACACCTATCGTAAAAAGACAAATTTCCGCCGATTCAGTAGGAAGTGGGTCAAATTTGAACTGTAGCTACCTCGTAGTTTGCTCTTTATTTTTTCCAAAATTCATTTCTAGGTACATAAGTATCTATTTAATCAGAGAAACACCAAAAGGTCTCCAAGATTCAACAACTAGCTAGGAACGGTCAAGCCCGCCGTTTTGACCGCATTTTTGAAATGGGCATAAATAATTCAAAAAAATCAAAAAATTGGAAAACCTTCGCATTGTGTCATCATATGTGACCAAGTTTCCAGGAAAAATAATAAACTTGTAATAAGACAATTATTTTAAAAAAGTGTTCTCAAAAATGAGCTATCATGCATGAAGATTCATGGCTTTCAAGCCAAATGATCAATCTTATGGCCACATTCATGGCATAGTTTGTTCAAATGATACCATATTGTGCACAAGGGTGCATCTTGGAATTCCAAACAATGTTGCCTAAGGAAGTTTTCATCGTCTTTGCACGGAAAATTCATTTTCCATTTTTTTAGTGCCCGAAATAAGGTTTTTTTATGAAGGACCTACCATATATTTGTTGCAAAATTGTACCAAATCTATTTTCTAAAATACTAGGACATATTTGATGCACAATTGACCAAATGGTTGGGTGTAAAAAGTTTTGATCCACCTCTCATGAAAAAGACAAATTCCCGCCGATTCAGTAGGAAGCGGGTCAAATTTGAACTGCAGCTGGCTCGTAGTTTGCTATTTATTTTTTCCAAAAATCATCTCTAGGTACATAAGTATCTATTTAATCAGAGAAACACCAAAAAAATTCCAGGATTCAACCACTAGCTATTCATTCACGCCGTTTTGACCGCATTTTGAAACGGGCATAAAAAATTCAAAAAAAAAATTGGGAAACCTTCGCATTGTGTCATTATATGTGGCCAAGTTCCCAGGAAAAATAACAAACTTGTAATACGGCAATAATTTAAAAAAAGTGTTCTCAGAAATGAGCTATCATCTCTGAAGATTCATGGCTTTCAAGCCAAATGATCAATCTTATGGCCACATTCATGGCATAGTTTGTTCAAATGATCTCATATTGTGCACAAGGGTGCATATTGGAATGGCAAACAATGTTGCCTAAGGGAGTTTTCATTTTCTTTGGACGAAAAATCAATTTTCCATTTTTCGAGTGCGCCAAATGAGTTTTTTTTGTGAAGGACCTACCATATATTTGTTGCAAAATTGGACCAAATCAATTTTATAAAATACTAGGCCATGTTTAATGCACAATTGACAAAATGGTTGAGTGCCAAAAGTTTTTATCCACCTCTGGTGAAAAAGACAAATTTTCGCCGATTCCGCAGGAAGCGGGACAAATTTGAACTGCAGCTGCCTCATAGTTTGCTCTTTATTTTTTCAAAAAATCATTTTTAGGTAGAAAAGTATCTCTTTAATCAGAAATACATGGTTTGGTGGCAATACGTTGAGGTTTGGATGGTGGCCCAGGGCCCCAACTCCAAAGTGCGTAGACTCGCATGCCCGCCACATGGTCACCGCGTGACCGCGGTGTTGCCACGCGTTCCGGGCGGCCTAGGCATGTCTAGTGGGTTGGGCACTCCCCTGATAGGTGTGAGGAAGAAGAAGGCAATAGAAGAATCTCATGAGAAGACTGAACCGAGCTCAAACATGAATTAGCACCCAAGTGTTTGACTAGTGGTATGGGAAATGCACATGGACAATGGCCTGAGTTTTGGCCGAGGATGATCATCTACTAAGGACACTATCTTGGAAAATTTGCAGCTCAAATGGAGGAGCCTAGGTGTCACTTGCTTTGCAACGTACCACACTAGACACAAATATGAATGTTGAAGCCACACTCACATGTATTGTTAGATGGGGCTCAAATTTTGTGGAGTGCTATGATTTGGGAATATAGAAGATGTGGCAAAAATTCAGCTCATTAGGATATGCCTAGCCAGTACTTCCTTCACAACAGTTTGAGCTGAACAAAAATTTGGAAATTTGCCGAGGAAGATTTACGAGTCAAATGGAGTTGAATATTGTCATGAGGCAATGCTTTGGATAGTAAAGAATGCCCAATTTTTTTGGGAATTTTGGGAATGACAGAAATATAGGTTGCTTCACAACCTAGGGAAAAAATTGACACATGGACATGACACATAGGCAAAACCGATGAGGTGGCGCCTTGTCATAGCAATAAGTACCAATGCATCCACGTTCACAACCTCATGACCATTTATATTGGTCGTAATCAGGTAGAAATAAGGTCATTGGCGCCTCTTGTCTGCTTTGTGACCATTTGGTGTAAGCTATTTTAGGGTTTGAGCCCTTCCAAGCGAAATGGTCGTGAATTTACGACCAATTCAGCTGGGGTCACTAAGAGAAGGTCATAAGTTGACATATTTCTTGTAGTGACATGATCAGCACCAAGGCTCCATGGGTGTTAGAATCATTACTGTGTAATCTAGATTATTGACTCTAGTGCAATTGGGAGACTGAAGGAAATATGCCCTAGAGGCCATAATAAAGTTATTATTTATTTCCTCATATCATGATAAATGTTTATTATTCATGCTAGAATTGTATTAACCGGAAACATAATACATGTGTGAATACATAGACAAATAGAGTGTCACTAGAATGCCTGTACTTGACTAGCTCGTTGATCAAAGATGGTTAAGTTTACTAACCATAGACATGAGTTGTCATTTGATAAACGAGATCACATCATTAGGAGAATGATGTGATTGACTTGACCCATTCCGTTAGCTTAGCACTAGATCGTTAATTTACTGTTGTTGCTTTCTTCATGACTTATACATGTTCCTATGACTATGAGGTTATGCAACTCCCGATTACGGGAGGAACACTTTGTGTGCTACCAAACGTCACAACGTAACTTGGTGATTATAAAGGTGCTCTACAGGTGTCTCCGATGGTACTTGTTGAGTTGGCATAAATCGAGATTAGGATTTGTCACTCCGATTGTCGGAGAGGTATCTCTGGGCCCTCTCGGTAATGCACATCACTATAAGCCTTGCAAGCAATGTGACTAATGAGTTAGTTGCGGGATGATGCATTACAGAACGAGTAAAGAGACTTGCCGGTAACGAGATTGAGCTAGGTATTGAGATACCGTCGATCGAATCTCAGGCAAGTAACATACCGATGACAAAGGGAACAACGTATGTTGTTATGCGGTTTGACCGATAAAGATCTTCATAGAATATGTAGGAACCAATATGAGCATCCAGGTTCCGCTATTGGTTATTGACCGGAGACGTGTCTTGGTCATGTCTACATAGTTCTCGAACCCGTAAGGTCCGCACGCTTAAAGTTCTGTGACGATCGGTATTATGAGTTTTTGTGTTTTGATGTACCGAAGGTAGTTCGGAGTCCCGGATATGATCACGAACATGACGAGGAGTCTCGAAATGGTCAAGACGTAAAGATCGATATATTGGACGACTATGTTCGGATACCGGAAGTGTTTCGGGAGGTTTCAGACATATACTCGAGTACCGGGGGGTTACCGGAACCCCCCGAGGAGTATATTGGGCCTAATGGGCCTTAGTGGAGAAGAGGAGAGGCGGCCAGGGCAGGCCGCGCGCCCCTTCCCCCTCTAGTCCGAATTGGACAAGGAGGGGGGGCGGCGCCCCCCTTTCCTTCCTCTTCTCTCCTTCCCTTCCCCCTTCTCCTACTCCTACTAGGAAAGGAGGAGTCCTACTCCCGGTGGGAGTAGGACTCCCCCATTGGCGCGCCCTCCTCCTGGCCGGCCGCCTCCCCCTAGCTCCTTTATATACGGGGGCAGGGGGGCACCCCATAGACACAACAATTGATCTGTTGATCTCTTGGCCGTGTGCGGTGCCCCCCTCCACCATAATCCACCTCGGTCATATCGTAGTGGTGCTTAGGCGAAGCCCTGCGTCGGTAGCATCATCATCACCGTCACCACGCCGTCGTGCTAACGAAGCTCTTCCCGGAAGCTCTACTGGATCGTGAGTTCGTGGGACGTCACCGAGCTGATCGTGTGCTGAACGCGGAGGTGCCGTACGTTCAGTACTGATGATCGGTCGATCGTGAAGACGTACGACTACATCAACCGCGTTGTTATAACGCTTCTGCTAAACGGTCTACGAGGGTACGTGGACGACACTCTCCCCTCTCATTGATATGCATCACCATGATCTTGCGTGTGCGTAGGAATTTTTTTGAAATTACTACGTTCCCCAGCAGCATTATTGGGTCTTCAATGTCAACTTGAGGGACGGACGCTTCAAAGTTCTTGATTCAAGCAGGATGCTGGACAACATTGAGTTGATGACTACCGCCTCTACCATCGCGGGGGCAGTACGCCAGCTATGGAGGAAGCATTACCCAAAGTTCAGCATCGAGCACTTCCAGATTATTGACATTGACATACCGAAGCAGCTCGGCAAGTAAGACAATAAGCATGGCATTCTTCTCAATTTCTTACCATCAATTTGTAGTTTTAAATTTTTTCTACATGTGGAATCTTTAGCTTTTTAAGACATAGAACTAGTCTCCAATCTGTTTTTCATTTTCATGAGTTTCTCATAGATTATCTAGTCAGTTGCACAGTGGCACATAAGTAGTTGCATAGTGGCACATAAGCAGTTGCACAACGCCACATAAGCAGTTCCACAGTGGAACATCAGTAGTTGCACAGTGGCACATAAGCAGTTGCACAGAGTGCATTATCTTTATTTTGGTTTTAATTTTCTGTGACAGATTTTCTTTTTTTGCCCACACGCAGCAATGAGTGTGGGATGTTCGCACTGCTTAACGCCACTGAGTGGAACGGTAGCCAACTGCCCAACTACAAACCCAAGGAAGTACTCAACATCAGGAAGAAGCTGGCATATGATTGGATCACCAGCCCACACAACTCCGCCCCATGGAGGAAGTTACTCAGATACGACAAGGACTAGGTCAGTACTCTTTTTCTTTCTCTGCCCCATGGAGGAAGTTGCTGGTTTGCACAATTTTTGAGCAGATTTTGTAGTTGCACACTAGTAGTAATTCCATTTGCAACTCAATATTATCACTTTTGTTGACACATTAGGAGCACTGGACATACAATTGTTTAACAACTAAATATTTAACCAGTTTCCAACAAAGGCACAAATAGCAACCTTTTTTTACACAGTGCATGAACTAATTCAAGGAGCATAAATGAGATAAGAGAAAGCATAGATGTTGAATGTGTCCACTTGGTCCCAACATTGCTCAAAACCATCATTCTTTTCCTTTTTTGTCCCAAAGTTACAAATAATGAAAGAGAATCATAGCAGCCTGAGTGGACACACACCAGCAGTGTGCTCTGTAGATTGGCACTGGCTGAATTTGTTTTTCTTCTTTGGGTGTAGCTCCAGCACCGATTTGTACCGTCGACTCTTTGCCCTACCCTTTGTAGTAGACCTTGGAGGATCCCTGGGAACAAAATCATCAGAGGCTTGTGCAGGGGATGCAGCCTCCAATGGGGTAGTAGGACCATCATGAGGTTGTGTTCGATCATCTGTGTAATAATCATATAAAAATTTTAGTATTTTTTTTGTGCAACCAGCACTGATGTTCTCTGCAACCACACAGCCCATGCTGTGCAACTAACTGGTTGTTGTGTGCAAGTTAAGTTAAAAAAAACACATGTAGTAGCATGGCCCGTCATGGTACTTGGATTGTAATCACCTATGGGCAGAATAGGAAAAACAAGTTAGTTTTTTTATCTTGATGCTCAAACTAACATAGCGCATGCAACTAGGTAGCCTGTTCTGTGCAACTGGGCACTATGATGTGTGCAACTGAAGTCACACACCTAGTTTCATTTGGAGTTGGGGAAGGTAATTACCTGGGTGATGAGCCCCCTGAGTACTGCCTGTAGGTCCATTGGGAGGAACACGCGGGGCACTGCTTGTTGTGCCAAGCAGGGGAGGAGGTGGCAGAGCATGTCGTGTAGGGCCAGGAGGTGGAGGAGGTCCTAGAGGGTTGTCGTCACCTATAGCCAAAACAGGACAAACAAGTTAGTTGTGTTATCTTGATGCTCGAACTAACACGGCGTGCGCAACTAGGTAGCCTGTTCTGTGAAACTGGGCACCATGATGTGTGCAACTGAAGTTACACACCTAGTTAGATGGGGAGTTGGGGCAGGTAATTACCTAGATGATGAGCCCCTGAGTGTTGCCTGTAGGGCCATTGGGAGGAGCCCGCGGGGCGCTGTTTGTTGGGCGAGGCGGGGAGGAGGTGGCGGAGCATGCCGTGTAGGGCCTGGAGGTGGAGAAGGTCCTCGAGGGTTGCCATCATCTGATGGCCCCGTAGAAGCAGCCGTTTTTTCTTTTTCTTGGACTTGTTCAGGTGGCCAATCTCAGTACGTGCTCCGCGCATATGCTTGTATACAATGGCCTGTGCAAGCCACTCACAAACTTGGCTAGTTTTCAAAAATTGAATATCATGTTTCCCTCCCTTATCTGCTTCTTTGATTGAGGAGGCATTTCATCCGGTTGCTCATACCCGGTCCCTGGCGCACTAGGGACAGCAGTAGGTGTCCATCGTCTTAGCATGTACCTTTCCAGTATGACATCAACTCCAAGATGGGTGAACACCTTGAGGATGTGGCAACAGAGCATGACGTCCTTGTCCATTTTGCAGCACTCACACAAATAGGAACCATCCTCCACCCTTGCCTGCACGAAGTAGTTTCGAGAACCATATTTGGCAACAAATTCCTGGTTTGGTCTAAGCTCAAAAAGGTCAGCACCAACTTGGAACGCATTATAACGTCCAATCAGCTCAAACTCTTCTCTGAACTTGCGGTAAAGGTCCCTAGTGTAGGTTTCATAAGCTTGCCTCTCTATTGGGAAGTTGGACCATAGCTCAATCTCAAGGTGTTCTGTCCTTTAATCATTACAGCCTTCCTTGGCAAGGATGTGGTTCTGAATTATTTCATATTGCTTGAAGAAGTTCAAGATTGAGTTGTGTGGGTTCACATATCTTTTTAGGACGGCGTTGAACCCCTCACTAACCTGTGTAGACTGTAGGAAGGGGAAGAACCTGTGTTTGAAGTAGCACGGCACCCAAGTTGACCTCTATTCGTACAACTTCTCAAAGTGCGTGTGTGTCATAGCCTCGTACTTCATCATTAACCCAGCCCAATTCTGCTCAAACTCGTCTATACTAAAGCTGAAGTCAACACGATAGTTGAAATCATTAGAGAGCCCTGGATTCTGGAACAATAGCCAACCAACTTTTTCCTGAGCCTTTTTCATGATGTGCCATCGACAACAGCGGTGCACGGTGGTTGGAAAGGTGCTATGTATAGACTGCCTCATTGCACCATCCTGATCGGTGATGAAGTTGTCAGGAGGTTTGCCATCCATAGCCTCTAGGAATGCTCCAAAGACCCAATCAAATCTCGATGACAACTCCTTCCTCACAAACGCGCAACCTAGCATGAAAGATTGGCCATGTCGGTTTATTCCGATGAAGGGCGCGAACGGCATATTGTACATGTTGGTCATGTAGGTGGTGTCAAACGATATGCAATCGTGGTACGCCTCCGCATAAGCTTTTCGAGCTGAGCCATCCACCCAAAATATGTTGACAACTTTGTCCTCTTCATCATATTTTACCTTATAAAAGAAGTCTGGATCTGTTTTTTGTATATCCTTGAAGTGCGCAATTGTCTCAATCATGTCACCCTCCTTTGTGTCATCTCTACGGAAACTTGTACACAGATTTGTTATTGCCTTTGGTTCGAAGGGAACCATCATCTCAGATCCATAGAACTCTGCCATTAGATGCATCATACGTCCTGCATAATACAAAAAGAAACAATATACGTTTTATTAGTCGCACGAATGCACATATCCAGCTGCACAATAATACGATATGTGTTGGCACAGAAGATAGTTGCAGGAAATGGACAACCAGCTGCACCTTTTAAAAACACTTGCACTTTGCACACAGGACATTATGTAGTTGCGCAGTGAAGGTAATCTAGTTGCACATGAACATTATGTAGTTGCACAATGAAGGTAGTATAGTTGCACACTTAAGGCATTTTAGTTGCACACCATTACCATAACAGTTGCACACTGGACTGCCTAGAGGGAAACTTAATTCTGTAAGGGATATAGAGACACACATGTAGTCAAGTTGCAGTTATACAAGATGCGCAAAAACTCCTTTTCATCAGGAGAGATGCCTTGGTGGGATCTCAAGTATTTGGGCAATGAAGGTTTGTTCACCAGTGGATGATTGTGGTCACGAACAAAGTGCTTCACCTGCCATCGCCCATCTATCAGCTTCACCAACATTTTTGCCTTGCATTGAGTCTGCTTTATTGTCTTGCGTTTACGCTTCTTCTTTTTCTTACTAGTACCAGCCTCCTCTTCAGCAAATATTGGAGGTTCATCTTCCATCTCCTCATCACTATCAATAGGTTTTGGATCTGGTATAGGGTCCAGGACAGGAGGAGCCTCAGCTCCTCCATCATCAGCTTTGGGCTTCTTGAACTTGTTGCAACAAAACTGTTGTTTTACCAATACATTTGTGTGGGGTGTCCGCCTAGAGGTGTTCATTTTTACAGAGAAACCCATCTGTAGGGCATAGCTGTTGTAGTGATCCTTAACAATTTGAAGGGTGTCAAACCTCATGCCAACATAGGGTTCCATCGGCTGAGCACGAACCTCATCTTCTCCTTCTTCTCCTTGCACAACATCGTCAACAACACCAGCTCCGAGCTCAGTCCTGGTTGGACCAGGAACATTTACCGCGGTGCCCGTGTCATCAAGAGTATGGCTCTCTGACTGCAAAGACACCACTATAGGGGCACCACGGGTTGATGACTGCCCTGCCACATTGTCATGGCCCATAGGGTTAGGCCCACGACTTGTCTGCGTGTAGTAAACAGAGCGCCCATTTTCTGTCCAATTTCCTTGCGGTATGCTGGGTTGCTTCTCATCCATATCATGAGGAAGCTCATTGAGATCAGGACGCAACTCATTGAGATCAAGCATTTTTTCCTTTTTCTGTCTGTTGCCACACATCCACTGCATATAAAAAAGAAGGAAGTGATGTCAAGTTTTAATCATCAAATAGTGTTTCAAAAAACCTAAAAACTTAGTAAATAGGAATTTACACAACATTTTATGACAATCTTAGTTCCAAAAGCGACATGTCTATAGCAGAATCTTTTATTATAATAGGTATGCATTTTTTTGCACAGACTTGTTATGTTAGTTGCACAGTTTGCCGTAAATAGTTTGCAAGAACATGACTTTTTTTACTACAGAGTTTTTCTAACTTTTTCCTTTGTTTGTTGCAATGATCCGCAGGTTTTCTGTTGGCAAGGAGCTGATTCAGATTTTTCTGCACACAATTTGGACACAATTCGATGCTACACTTTGAGATGGAAAATCCAGGTGAAAGAAGAAAGAAGAATTGGATGACAGACTATAGACATATGCTTTTCATCGCCATTTCTATTTTTTACTTCCAGTATATTTGAACATATTTTTACACTATAGCTTTGCAATAGGTGTGCTACCAGAAAATATCTGTGGAACAAGTATATATACGTGACTACTTTAATATGGTTTATGGCTTCAATAGCCTTTTTTATTTTTCTCTGTTCCACAAATTGCTGGAGATGTTGCTATTGATCATTGTGTAGCTTTCAAAAAAGTTCCTGCCTTTTAGCTATCGTACTGCAGATTTTTGGTTTTGGCTAGTGTCGGTGTCAAAACCGGCGGATCTCGGGTAGGGGGTCCCGAACTGTGCGTCTAGGCGGATGGTAACAGGAGACAAGGGACACGATGTTTTTACCCAGGTTCGGGCCCTCTCGATGGAGGTAAAACCCTACTCCTGCTTGATTAATATTGATGATATGGGTAGTACAAGAATAGATCTACCACGAGATCAAGGAGGCTAAACCCTAAAAGCTAGCCTATGGTATGATTGTTGTTCTGTCCTACGGACTAAAACTCTCCGGTTTATATAGACACCGGAGAGGGCTAGGGTTACACAGAGTCGGTTACAATGGTAGGAGATCTACATATCCGTATCGCCATGCTTGCCTTCCATGCCAAGGGAAGTCCCTTCCGGACACGGGACAAAGTCTTCAATCTTGTATCTTCATAGTCCAAGAGTCTGGCCAAAGGTTGTAGTCTGGCTATCCGGACACCCCCTAATCCAGGACTCCCTCAGTAGCCCCCGAACCTGGCTTCAACGACGATGAGTCTGGTGTGCAGATTGTCTTCGGCATTGCAAGGCAGGTTCTCCTCCAAATTCTGTGTACCTGTCGAATAATGTCTGGTTTTTTGTGAATGTAGCGCTCCTTGGCTTCTACGCCCAATAATGGCCGTCTTCCACGTGTCAAACGAATACGAAAAGTCAGGGTGTTTTTACATTTACACCCCTAGCCGCGTAAATGAGCCGCCTATTTAAAGGGACGAGGATTTAGATCCAAACCACACCATCTCCCCTCCGCGAGCATTCATCAGAGTGTATCCGACAGAGGTCCATTCCATCATGGCCGGCCGTCGCAGCTCCTCCTCTCGCCCTTCCAGCCCTCAGCCTGGAGATTGGGAGAGATGCTCCATCCCGCACAGCGAGCTAGTGACGCTCCAGACCAAGGGATTTCTCCCCCCCCGGCCTATATGGTCCCGGTTCGAGCCGGACTTGCCACCTATAATGGCGGAGAGCAAGCGGAGAGCGCCCCCAATCCCTCCAAAGGAGAGCGGGTATGCCTTGTCCCTTATTTAATAAGAGGGCTCGGATTTCCAATTCATCCGTTTCTCCGGGGGCTCCTGGAGTTCTATGGCCTCCAGCTACACAACCTCACGCCTGCCTCCATATTGCATATCGCGGGCTTCGTAGCCCTTTGTGAGCTGTTCTTGGGCTGCGAGGCTCATTTCGCACTGTGGAAGAAGCTATTCTGCCTTGTGCCCCGTTCTCAAAAGGGGTCAATATATCAAGTGGGCGGAGCCGAAGTGTGGCGCATCGCCGGGACCGGATATCTATCCGGAACCCCAAAGAAGGCGTCCGAGGACTGGCCTTCGGAATGGTTTTATATAGTGGACGTCCCGCTGCCGGATCCTGTCCGGATCGGCCTTCCTAAGTTTGACAGTGCTCCCCCCGAAGAAGCGCCTAAGCTGGCGTCCACGGAGCCCTCAGAAGGAAAGCGACAAGGACGTCCTTTACCTAATGGGCCGAATAAGGTTGTTAGCTCATTCCGGACTGACCATGATCGGAGTCATGGCCGCATGCATTATGCGGGGGGTGCAGCCGCTTCAGTATAGAGGCCACCCCATGTGGGACTTCAACGGGGAGGACGACGCCACCCGCCACGGCCGTAAGGGGCCGGAATCGGCTGCCGCTCTAATACAGATCTTGTCCGCTTTGTACAAGGGAGAAGAGGAGGAATTTCTCCACGTCAACCCACAGGGTGGATTTTCTATGTACAATCCTCCAAGTTGGGTAAGTGGACACTTTTACTTGTCCATCCGTTTTATATTCCCATCGTTAAATATTCAGTCTAACGACTTCAACGCAGGAACTGCACCAGGCTGTTAAAGAAATAAACAGCCCACCTCCATAACCCGAGGATCCGGGACGGTCCCTCGACCCGGCCTCCCAAGAGGATCCGAACTTATCTATGGAGCTGATTGATGGGGTGTTTCATCAATTGAGCAAGGACAATGCCTTGGTGGCCATTACGGCCGATTACCCAGGGCTACTCCCAGCCTCACAGGTAACTGAGACCGAAGTCCCAGCACCTTGAAAAGGGATTCATCCTCGCGTGTTTTAGATTTCTGTATAACAACCATGTTTTGTAGGGGAGGTCCTTGAGACGGGAGGCCGAGCCTGTGGCGACTAGCCAACGAGGGGCTGCAAGGCCCCGTGGGCTGAAAAGAAGTGCGGTCCGGACTGAGACGCCGACGCAAAGGTATAGCGCGCCATCTTATTCCCTGGTGTTATTCCTTCAAGGCATATTAACGCTCGTGCTCTCTTCAGGACAAAGAGACCTCGCCGGACTATATCCGGAGAGGTTGCCAATCGCGCCTCCACCAGCCAGGCTCCAAAGCCTAGTCCCGAAGCAGAGGCCAAAACGAGGCGCGCACTGGACACTCCTCCGACAAAGGATGCGGATAGGTTGTCTGCCACCAATTCCGAGGTGGAGAGTGCCATGAACCACAGGCGTTGCCGGACAGTTCTTCGCGATGCTTGTTTCTCCCAAGAGGCATTGGATGCCTTCAATTCAGGAGATGCATACCTTGGTGCCGCTCAAAATGGTCTAGCCAGAGCCACGGAGCAATATGTAAAAGACATACGGGTGAGAAAATTTAAGGTTATATATATATCAGTAGCCCCTGAGACTTGAAACAGTTAGAATAACTGATTTAAGGATCATTTATAATGCAGGTTCTTGCGGAAAAGAATACCCAACTGTCCCAGGAGCTAGAAGAGTGCAAAGCCCAACTTGAGGCCGCACTAGCCGCGGCAGGGGAGCCCAAGGAGACCCCCTCTGGTAATATACGCTTCAAAAGATAAGTATTTTGTGACGTGCGGCGTGGGTGCAAATCTGACAAATGAAATTGCATATGGCGCCGGATTAAATCCGGATCAGCAACAACTCCTACGCCAGCTAAAGGCTGGTGAGAGTGTGCTGACAAAGGTGAGGCGGGAGAAGAACGATCTCCAAGATGCCAACACCAAGCTGGGCGTTGAACTGAAGGATGTTTGTGCCCAGCTGTCGGACTCCGTTAAGGAGAAAACGGCTTCGATGCGGCATATTTAGTAAGTGCTTAAACGAACTTTCAAAAAAGAGTTCGGCGAGGAAGTCGACTAACAGAGTTATGTCTGTAGGTATGCTAACAGGTCGTCCTGCAGAGGAAATGCCCGGTTCTATGGGTGACCTTCTTCCCGAGCTCTCACAACTGCACGAACGAGTTCGGCAGGTGATGCAAGGCGTCGTTCAGGTCTTGTGGCCATCCATCTCCATGCCCGAAGGCCTTGGAGAGCTTGCGGACAAGCTGAATGGAGCGCGGCGGCGCTTCCGATTGTGGAAGATATCGGCCTGCCGTCAAGGCGCCAGGGAGGCCTGGGCCATGGTGAAGACGCGGTACACGAAGGCTGACCCAAACCACATGGCCGAGGTTGGACCTGTGGGGCCCGATGGGAAGGAGATCCCTGTGAGCTTAGTGTACGGCCAAGTAGAATTGGCCGCAAAATATTCCCAGCAGGACTGTAAACTAGACAGCCTATTAGATGGTATTGAAGAGGAATACAATCAGTTGGATTGACTATGTAATTTTAATTGACATGTATAATGCCTTCTAGCCGGATTGTAGATCGTTTGTCATGGCCGACCTTTTCGCTTCAACCTCGGGACCTGACGGTCCGGAGTGTGTCCGAATACCCTCGCGGTTATATAAGAACCGGGTTATGCATGGAGACCAAGCGTAGGGGTCATTAGTGCTTGAACAGACAAGTGCCCAACTAGTTATGTTATATTACATGGTTAGTAAGAAACATCTTCCAGGGAGAATAGTTCCGTTAGGGGTTCCTTTCCCTGGGAAGCATGCCCTAAAGTGCATGTCCGTTCTGCGAAAAGAGACGCAGGAAAAACGTCTGGGGCGAATAAATAAGTAAAAAATCATCTTTAGTTGACCGACCGAATATTCCCTTAAGAACGCTAGCTTTCGGCTTCACCCAGTCTGAGGTACACATCCGGCTGATCCGGCAGTAACAATCGCAGAGGTGCTCCCTTTACCACCTAGCCGAACAATCGGGAACGTAGGCGTAAGCACAGGAGCCAGGCAACCCAGCTTGGCCAAAAATTAAGTCATATCGATGCATATAATGGTGAATAAAGGGTACATGCGGAAGTGTGACACATGTGTTGGGCATGAAGCCCGTATAAATAAGCTTCTGTTAAAGAAGCCCCTAGGTCTAATGAGCGCGGATAGCGCGTCAGTTGTGTGCGAACAAGGCACAGATGAGCCTTTAAAGGCTATAGTAAAAAGAGAGGAGAGAAATGTAAGACATGCAGTTTATAAAAAATGGACAGAGGAAGGAGACGAACACAGAGTCCGGCGCTAGGCATAGAATCTTCAGAGACGGGCTGCGTTCCATGGGTTCGGCTCGAGTCGGTTATCCGATGCATCTCGCAGGTGGTACACTCCACCAGTCAGGACTTGGACAATGATGAAGGGACCTTCCTATTTGGGCTTGAGTTTGTCCTTTTTCTTATCCGGCAGGCGTAGAACCAATTCGCCAACATTGTAATTTTTGGCAGTACTTCTCTGCTTTGGTATCTTCGAGCCTGCTGTTGATAGAATGCGGAACGGGCTTTTGCCACGTCACGCTCCTCCTCTAAGGCGTCCAGACTGTCCTGCCGATCGAGCTCGGCTTCTCTTTCTTCGTACATGCGCACACGAGGTGAGTCATGAATTATGTCACAGGGCAAAACTGCCTCTGCGCCGTACACCATAAAGAATGTTGTGTATCTGGTGGTGCGATTCGGCGTGGTCCGCAGCCCCCAGAGTATGGAGTCGAGCTCCTCTACCCAGTGCGTATTAGATTCCTTGAGGGACCGCACTAATCTGGGTTTGATGCCGCTCATGATAAGACCATTTGCTCGTTTGACCTGGCCATTAGTTTGTGGGTGATAGACGGAAGCATAATCGAGCGTGATGCCCATGTTTTTGCACCAGAGTTTTACCTCGTCGGCCGTGAAGTTCGTGCCGTTATCAGTGATGATGCTGTGGGGGACGCCGTAACGGTGTATGACCCCAGATATAAAGTCTATCACCGGTCCGGATTCGGCCGTCTTAACAGGCTTGGCTTCTATCCATTTGGTGAACTTATCCACCAGGACCAGTAAGTATTTTTTCTTATGGGTTCCACCTTTAAGGGGTCCAACCATGTCAAGCCCCCAGACCATGAAGGGCCAAGTGATGGGGATAGTTTGGAGGGCGGTGGGTGGCATCTGGCTTTGGTTTGCAAAGAGCTGGCAACCGACGCATCGTTCGACTAAGTCCTGAGCGTCTGCCCGGGCCGTCGGCCAATAAAAGCCTGTATGGAAGGCCTTGCTTACAAGGGACCGAGCTGCAGCGTGATGACCGCCGAGTCCGGCATGAATTTCAGCCAGAAGGTTCCATCCTTCCTCTTCGGAGATGCACCTTTGAAGGACTCCGGTAGTGCTTTTCTTATAAAGCTCTCCCTCATGGACTTTATAGGCCTTAGATCGCCGCACTATGCAGCGTGCGTCATTTTGGTCCTCGGGGAGTTCCTGCCTAGTAAGGTAGGCTAGGAATGGTTCTGTCCACGGGGCGATGACGGCCATTAGTACGTGGGCTGAAGATGTTATTTCGTTGGCAGAGCCGCCGATTATGTCAGAGTGTTCGGTGTCGGGCAGTGCGGTTGGGTCTGGGCTGTTATTGCCTGGTTCCCCTTCCCATTCCACGGATGGCTTGAAAAGCCTTTCCAAGAAGATGTTGGGGGGACTGCATCGTGTTTTGCGCCGATGCATGCCAGGACATCTGCCGCCTGATTATTTTCCTGGGCTATATGATGAAATTCGAGCCCCTCGAGCCGAGCTGACATTTTTAGGACGGCGTTACGGTAAGGTGCCATTTTCGGATCCTTGGCATCAAAGTCTCCATTTATTTGAGATATCGCGAGGTTCGAATCCCCGGGCACCTCTAGGTGTTGAATGCCCATGGATACTGCCATCCTGAGGCCATGTAGAAGGGCCTCATATTCGGCTGCGTTGTTGGAGTCCATATACATTATCTGGAGTACGTATTGAACTGTGTCTCCTGTGGGGGACGTCAAAACGACGCCAGCCCCTAGACCGGCCAACATTTTGGAGCCGTCGAAGTGCATGATCCAGTTTGAATATGTGCCGTACTCTTTAGGGAGTTCGGCTTCCATCCATTCGGCGACGAAGTCGGCCAAAACTTGCGACTTAATAGCTCGCCGTGGTTTATAAGTTATGTCGAACGGGAGGAGCTCAATGGCCCATTTTGAAATCTAGCCCGTTGCGTCGCGGTTGTTTATAATATCATTAAGTGGCACTTCCGAGGCTACTGTTATTGAACACTCTTGAAAGTAGTGTCGCAACTTCCGGGATGCCATGAATACCGCATACGCAATTTTTTGATAATGCGGGTACCGTGACTTGCACGGAGTAAGGACAATGGACACATAATAGACCGGCCTTTGAATGGGGAATTTGTGTCCGTCCGTTTCTCGTTCAATGACGAGCACTGCGCTTACAACCTGATGGGTTGCTGCATGTATAGTAGCATTGGTTCGCCAATGTTTGGCGCGGCCAGGACTGGGTTTGTTGCCAATATGGCTTTTATTTCGTCGAGTCCGACCGTGGCTGCAGCCGTCCACTCGAAGTGGTCGGTGCGCTGAAGGAGGCGGTAAAGGGGTAGTGCCTTTTCTCCCAAGCAGGAGATAAAGCAGCTTAGAGCCGCCATGCATTTGGTTAATTTTTGTATTTGTTTGAGGTCCTTTGGGATATCCAATTGCGACAGAGCTCGGATCTTGGCTGGATTTGCTTCAATTCCTCTACCGGATACGATGAAGCCCAAGAGCTTTCTGGCTGGTACGCCGAAAACGCATTTTTCCGGGTTGAGCTTGATGTCGTATGTTCGGAGGTTATCAAATGTGAGCCTCAAGTCGTCTACTAGAGATTCGACATGTCTTGTTTTAACGACCACGTCATCTACATATGCCTCCACTGTTTTGCTGATCTGGTTTGCCAGACATGTCTGAATCATGCGCTGATATGTTGCGCCGGCGTTTTTGAGCCCAAAGGGCATTGTGTTGAAGCAGAATGGGCCGTATAGCGTGATGAATGCCGTTGCAGCTTGGTCTGACTCTGCCATCTTGATTTGATGGTAGCCAGAGTATGCGTCGAGGAAACACAACGAATCGTGTCCTGTGGTAGCGTCGATAATTTGATCGATGCGGGGGAGGGGGAAGGGATCCTTTGGGCAAGCCTTGTTAAGGTCTTTAAAATCAACGCACAGGCGCCAGGATTTGTCCTTCTTTGGTACCATCACCAGGTTTGCTAGCCAGTCCGGATGTTTTATATCTCTGATGAATCCGGCCTCCAATAGCTTGGCTAGTTCCTCTCCCATGGCCTGTCTCTTAGGTTCGGAAAAACGCTGAAGATCCTGTTTGACTGGCTTAAATCCTTCTAGGATATTTAAGCTGTGTTCAGCCAGCCTGCGTGGGATTCCTGGCATGTCTGAAGGGTGCCAGGCGAAAATGTCCCAGTTCTCACGTAGGAACTCTCGCAGTGCGGCGTTTACATCAGGGTTTAACTATGCCCCGATGGAAGCTGTTTTATTGGGGTCCATTGGATGGACCTGGAATTTGACTATTTCGTCCGCCGGTTTAAAGGAGGTGGACTTGGATCTTTTGTCGAGTATCACATCATCCCTATTCACCATGGAGCGCAGCGCAGTCAGTTCCTTAGCCGCTAGGGCTTCGGATAGTGCCTCGAGGGCTAGTGCGGCTGTCTTGTTTTCGGCGCGGAGTGTTGTGTCCGGATCACTAGCGAGAGTGATGATTCCGTTAGGCCCGGGCATCTTGAGCTTCATGTACCCGTAATGGGGTATTGCTTGGAAGATTGTGAATGCTTCCCGCCCTAGCAGAGCGTGGTATCCGCTACTGAACGGGGCCACTTGGAACGTGACCTCTTCGGAACTGTAATTATCCGGCGTGCCAAACACCACACCTAGTGTGATTTTTCCTGTACAACGCGCTTCCCGACTGGGGATTATTCCTCTAAAGGTTGTGGTGCTTTGCTCAATGCGGTTCCAGTCTATTTCCATTTTTTGAAGGGTTTCCTCATAAATGAGGTTCAATCCGCTGTCGCCATCCATGAGTACCTTGGTAAGGCGAAAGCCGTCCACTATTGGACTGAGGACCAATGCGGCTGGTGCTCGGGCTGTTCGGAATTTAGGTTCATCACTGGCATTAAAAGTAATAGCCGTGTCACTCCATGGGTTTATTGTTGCTACTTGGTAGACTTCAGCAAGGCTGCGGAGTGTTCTTTTTCGCGTATTATTTGATGTGAAAGTCTCGAAGACTGTTAATACCGTACTGGTGTCCCTGGGGTGGCTTTCTGTGGCTTCTGGAATTAGAAGATCTTGACCAATTTTAGCCACCTGCCGGAGTATCCAACATGCTCTAAGGCTGTGAGTTGGTGTGGCGCCCTCTGTACTGTGAATTTTACAGGGTCCATTAAGCCATCCTTCCAGTACGGTTCCATGCCCTGTAGGGGGTTTCTGCTTTTTGGTGTTTAACCTGGGTGTCTGGCTATGATGCACCCTTTTATTTCGGACTGGGTTTGTATTCAGGGCCGGATTGTCCCAAAATTTTATTTTGGTTTTCCAGGCGCTTTCCATCGCACAGTATTTTCGTACTATCACTGGTAGAAAAAGGGCCTATAGTCCCGGTTCGTAAGGGCCTTTAGTCCCGGTTCCTGAACCGGGACTAAAGTGTCGGTACTAATGCCCTGACCCTTTAGTCCCGGTTCAGAACCCATATATTGTGGGCCTGATGGGCCTCCACGTGGGCAGTGCGAAGAGCCCAGGCAGGAGACCATTTGGTCCCGGTTGGTGGCACCAACCGGGACCAATAGGCATCCACGCGTCAGCATTTCTGTGGCTGGGGTTTTTGTTTTTTTTGAAGGGGGGGGGGGTTTGGGGGTTTTGGGGGGTTAATTTAGGTGTTTCATATATTGTGTTAGCTAGCTATAATTAATAGAGAGAAGTGTCCTCTCTTATGTCTGTGCTTGGTCGACGCTACGTACTATACTTACGTATAGAGAGGACTAGACATGCTAGCTAGCTAGTAAGCAAACGAAGGAAACAGAAGATCGTCATGAACATATATGCATACAGAGAGAAGTGATATCGACCACCTCTCCTTCTCCGAGAGATTGGTCGAACAACAAGTTCTGGTATATCTATCTGACACTACCGGCTACATATATACAATAATTATCTCTTACAAATATAATCATACGGACTCAGGGTCCACATAGAATTCTCCGTCTTCAGCGATCACGTGGTCAAGAAAGAATGCCGCCAATTCCTCTTGAATTGCTTGCATGCGAGCTGGTGCTAGGAGTTCATCCCGCTTCCGAAACATCTAATTTAAAGAAGGGGGTCAATACATATATATATGAATGAATGAAACTCAACACAAATGATGGTAATAAAATAAAATTGTGAATGTTGTTATTTACGTACTTCATATTGTTCGTCAGTGTAGCCCCGCTCACAGGTCGTGTGGCGGATGGACTCGCAAACGTAGTATCCACAGAAATCATTCCCTTGTTCCTGCCATAACCACTTTACAAGAAATAGAGGTTAATCAAACTGATAAGCAAGAATGCCAAATGGTATTGATGAAACTAGCGCTTGAATGACTAGTAGATACGCGGAACATGCTACTATAGTACTTAATATGTATGTGATGTATGTGACGACAATCTCGACATGCCCTCGTTCTTCTCATCTATTCTTTCTTCTCCTCTTTTTATTCTTCTTCTTCCTCTTCTTCCACTTCTTCCTCTCCTCTTCTTCTCCCTCTTCCCCGCCTCTCTCATGAATGTTCGCCATCCCCCCCCTCGACCCCTCGACGACCCTCGTTCCCGATAAAAAAAGAAGAGGAAGAAGAAGAAGAAAAAAGAAGAGAATAAAGAATAGAGGAGAAGAACTTCTTCTCCTCTTTTTATTCTTCTTCCTCTTCTTCTCCCTCTTCTTCCCTGCCTCTCTCATGAATGTCCGACGTTCTTGACCCTCGACCCCCTAAACTAGTTCTCGACCCTCGACCCCCTAAACTAGTTCTCGACCCTCGGCCCCCTAAATATCCATATATGAACAAAAATTTCTACAAATGAAAATAACCTAAAAAAATCATATGATCATCTATGAACAAAAAAACATCATTTGATCATCTATCATCTATGAACAAAAAAATCATCATTTGATCATCTATCATCTATGAACAAAAATATTCCTAGATACATAAAAAATTTCTACAAACGAAAATAACCTAAAAAATCATATATATTTAGCAAATTCTAGCCACATACATCACATACACATATACATTATAGCCACATACACATATACATCACATATGAACAAAAAAAATAAACTAATAAAAATAAAAAAACATATTGCAACATATGAAAAAAAACATGGTGGCACCGGCGGGGCAGAGGGGCATGGCGGCAGGTGCTCGCAGAGGGGAGTGGCGCCGGCGTCGGGGCAGATGGCGTCGAGGGC
This sequence comes from Triticum urartu, assembly GCF_003073215.2. Taxonomy (NCBI): domain Eukaryota; kingdom Viridiplantae; phylum Streptophyta; class Magnoliopsida; order Poales; family Poaceae; genus Triticum; species Triticum urartu. Next base: position 49,921,017 of record NC_053026.1, on the reverse strand, counting down.
GGCGGCGACGGCGTCGGGGCGGCGCGGGGCAGCGACGGCGTCGGGGCGACGCAGGGCGCGGGCGGCAACGGGGCGACGATGACGGGCGCGGGCAACAGCGACGAGGAGCAGGGCGTCGGGGCAGATGGCGTCGAGGGTGGCGGCGACGGCGTCGGGGCGACGCGGGGCGCGGGCTGCGACGAGGCGATGACGACGAGGAGCAGGGCATCGGGGCAGAGGGTTGCGTCGGCGGCGGGGAGTTGAGGAACTGAATGAAAATTTTGACAAGTGTTGTATATATAGCCAGGCCTTTGGTCCTGGTTGGTGGCACCAACCGGGACTAATGCACCCCTTTAGTCCCGGTTGGTGCCACGAATCGGGACCAAAGGCCTCTTTTCAGCAGCCCAAAGGGCGGGAAGCGGCGGCCTTTGGTCCCGGTTGGTGGCACCAACCGGGACCAATGGCCTTGTGCTGCCCCGCGACAAAAGTTTAGTCCCACCTCGCTAGTTGACAGCGCCCAACACCTGTTTATAAGCTCTGCTGCCTCCTCCCTCTCGAACTCCTCTGAACTGCAGGCCTATGGGCCTAATCTGACACTGCTTTGCCTGTGGGCCTATTGGGCCTTCTGTGGGCCTATTGGGCCTTCTGCGGGCCTGAATCCTGGCCCATGTTGGGTTTCTAGTCGTATTCAGGCCGTGGTGGCCCAATAGGTGGCAAATTTTTTATTTTTTTCCAGTTTTTTGTTTTGTTTTTTTGCATAATTTATTTCCTTTTTTTGCTTTATTTTTTTAATTCTTTTTGCTTTTAGGTCAGAAAAATTATAAACTTTCTGTTAGTGCCATTACTTTTCAAATTTGAATAGTTAAATTTTGAATTCTTTGAAATTTGTGTGAATCACAAGTTTGTGATTAACTTTACTATAAAAATATTTTTTTCCATTTTTCTGTTTTGTTTTTTGCATTATTTATTTTCTTTTGTTTTTTGCTTTATTTTTAATTCTTTTTGCTTTTAGTTTTAGAAAAAATTATAAACTTTCTGTTATTGCCATTAGTTTTCAAATTTGAAAACACTTTTTTGTTTTTTGTTTTCTTTGTTGATTTATTTATTTTATTTTATTTCTACTTACAACAAAATACTTATTGTTGCTATTTTTATTTATTTTTTCCAATATTTTGTTTTGTTTTCTGCATTATTTATTTTCTTTTGTTTTTGCTTTATTTTTTAATTCTTTTTGCTTTTAGTTTTAGAAAAATTATAAACTATCTGTTAGTGCCATTTTTTCAAATTTGAAAACACTTTTTGTTTTTTGTTTTCTTTGTTTCTTTATTTATTTTATTTTGTTTCTACTTACAACAAAATACTTATTGTTGCTATTTTTATTTTTTTCCAGTTTTTTTGTTTTGTTTTCTGCATTATTTATTTCCTTTTGTTTTTGCTTTATTTTTTAATTCTTTTTTATTTTAGGTCAGCAAAATTATAAACTTTCTGTTAGTGCCATTAGTTTTAGAAAAATTATAAACTTTCTGTTAGTGCCATTAGTTTTGAAATTTGAATAGTTAAAATTTGAATTCTTTGAAAATTGTTTGAATCACAAGTTTGTGATTAACTTACTAAAAAAATGAGAATAGATGAAAGTTGATAGTTTCTGTTAGTGCCATTAGTTTTAGAAAATTGAAAGTTGAAAGTTAAAAGTTGGCATGGGCCAGGGACTAATGGTCATGGTATTACGAGGGCCGAACCATAAGACATGAAAGCATTTCAAATGAACTCTGAAGAAGTTGAAAGTTGGGATGGTATCATAATTTCATCCACATAGCATGTGCATGTACAAAACGGACAATGGTAGCATGTTCGTGTGTTGCAAAGTTGCGGGAGAAAGTCTTCACTTTTTCTTCGCTTGTGTCATTTGCTTATTGCGCCGTAACCATGGATAATCTTCATTGTTTATCAGGATGCTTGGGTCAGCCTTGACATTGAAGGGAGGAATTTCATGAAACTTTTCATAATCTTTAGACATGTCTGTCTTGCCGTCCACTCCCAGGATGTCCCTTTTTCCTGAAAGAACAATGTGGCGCTTTGGCTCATCGTATGATGTATTCGCTTCCTTATCTTTTCTTTTTCTCGGTTTGGTAGACATGTCCTTCACATAGATAACCTGTGCAACATCATTGGCTAGGACGAACGGTTCGTCAGTGTACCCAAGATTTTTCAGATCCACTGTTATCATTCCATACTATGGGTCTACCTATACCCCGCCGCCTAACAGATTGACCCATTTGCACTTAAACAAAGGGACCTTAAAATCAGGTCCGTAGTCAAGTTCCCATATGTCCACTATGTAACCATAATATGTATCCTTTCCGCTCTCGGTTGCTGCATCAAAGCGGACACCGCTGTTTTGGTTGGTGCTCTTTTGATCTTGGGCGATCGTGTAAAATGTATTTCCATTTATCTCGTATCCTTTGTAAGTCAATACAGTCAAAGATGGTCCCCTGGACAACAAGTACAACTCATCACAAACAGTGTTGTCACCTCTGAGACGTGTTTCCAACCAAGTGCTGAAAGTCCTGATGTGTTCACATGTAATCCAGTCGTCGCACTGCTCCGGGTGTTTGGAGCGCAGACTGTTCTTGTGTTCATCGACATACGGGGTCACCAAGGTAGAGTTCTGTAGAACTGTGTAGTGTGCTTGAGACCAAGAATATCCGTCCCTGCATATTATTGAGTCTCTTCCAAGAGTGCCTTTTCCAGTCAGTCTCCCCTCATACCGCGATTTAGGGAGACCTATCTTGTTAAGGCCAGGAATGAAGTCAACACAAAACCCGATAACATCCTTTGTTTGATGGCCCATGGAGATGCTTCCTTCTGGCCTAGCACGGGTACGGACATATTTCTTTAGGACTCCCATGAACCTCTCAAAGGGGAACATATTGTATAGAAATACGGGCCCCAGGATGACAATCTCGTCGACTAGATGAACTAGGACGTGCGTCATGATATTGAAGAAGGATGGTGGGAACACCAGCTCGAAACTGACAAGACATTGTGCCACATCACTCCTTAGCCTTGGTACGATTTCTGGATCGATCACCTTCTGAGAGATTGCATTGAGGAATGCACATAGCTTCACAATGGCTAATCGGACGTTTTCCGGTAGAAGCCCCCTCAATGCAACCGGAAGCAGTTGCGTCATAATCACGTGGCAGTCATGAGACTTTAGGTTCTGAAACTTTTTCTCTGGCATATTTATTATTCCCTTTATATTCGACGAGAAGCCAGTCGTGACCTTCATACTGAGCAGGCATTCAAAGAAGATTTCTTTCTCTTCTTTCGTAAGAGCGTAGCTGGCAGGACCTTTATACTGCTTCTGAGGCATGCCGTCTTTTTCGTGCAAACGTGGCAGGTCCTCCCGTGCCTCAGGTGTATCTTTTGTCTTCTCATACACGCCCAAGAAGCCTAGCAGGTTCACGCAAAGGTTCTTCGTCACGTGCATCACGTCGATTGAGGAGCGGACCTCCAGGTCTTTCCAGTAGGGTAGGTCCCAAAATATAGATTTCTTCTTCCACATGGGTGCGTGTCCCTCAGCGTCATTCGGAACAGCTAGTCCACCGGGACCCTTTCCAAAGATTACGTAGTGTAAATCATTGACCATAGCAAGCACGTGATCACCGGTGCGCATGGCGGGCTTCTTCCGGTGATCTGCCTCGCCTTTGAAATGCTTGCCTTTCTTTCGACATTGATGGTTGGTCGGAAGAAATCGACGATGGCCCAGGTACACATTCTTCCTGCATTTGTCCAAGTATATACTTTCAAGTGTCATCTAAACAGTGCGTGCATGCGTGGTATCCTTTGTTTGTCTGTCCTGAAAGGTTACTGAGAGCGGGCCAATCGTTGATGGTCACGAACAGCAACGCCTTAAGGTTAAATTCCTCCTGTCTGTGCTCATCCCACGTACGTACACCGTTTCCATTCCACAGCTGTAAAAGTTCTTCAACTAATGGCCTTAGGTACACATCAATGTCGTTGCCAGGTTGCTTAGGGCCTTGGATGAGAACTGACATCATAATGAACTTCCGCTTCATGCACATCCAAGGAGGAAGGTTATACATACATAGAGTCACGGGCCAGGTGCTGTGATTGCTGCTCTGCTCCCCGAAAGGATTAATGCCATCCGCGCTTAAAGCAAACCATACATTCCTTGGGTCCTTTGCAAACTCATCCCAGTACTTTCTCTCGATTTTTCTCCACTGCGACCCGTCAGCGGGTGCTCTCAACTTCCCATCTTTCTTTCGGTTCTCACTGTGCCATCGCATCAACTTGGCATGCTCTTCGTTTTTGAACAGACGTTTCAACTGTGGTATTATAGGAGCATACCACATCACCTTCGCAGGAACCCTCTTCCTGGGGGGCTCGCCGTCAACATCACCAGGGTCATCTAGTCTGATCTTATACCGCAATGCACCGCATATCGGGCATGCGTTCAGATCCTTGTATGCACCACGGTAGAGGATGCAGTCATTAGGGCATGCATGTATCTTCTCCACCTCCAATCCTAGAGGGCATACGACCTTCTTTGATGCGTATGTACTGTCGGGCAATTCGTTATCCTTTGGAAGCTTCTTCTTCAATATTTTCAGTAGCTTCTCAAATCGTTTGTCAGCCACAGCATTCTCTGCCTTCCACTGCAATAATTCCAGTATGGTACCGAGCTTTGTGTTGCCATCTTCGCAATTGGGGTATAACCCTTTTTTGTGATCCTCTAACATGCGATCGAACTTCAGCTTCTCCTTTTGACTAATGCATTGCGTCCTTGCATCGACAATGACCCGGCGGAGATCGTCATCATCGGGCACATCGTCTGGTTCCTCTTGATCTTCAGCAGCTTCACCTGTGGCAACATCATTGGGCACATCGTCTGTTTCCTCTTGATCTTCACCAGCTCCCCCTGTTGCAGCATCACCGTATTCAGGGGGCACATAGTTGTCATCGTACTCTTCTTCTTCGCCGTCTTCCATCATAACCCCTATTTCTCCGTGCCTCGTCCAAACATTATAGTGTGGCATGAAACCCTTGTAAAGCAGGTGGGAGTGAAGGATTTTACGGTTAGAGTAAGACCTCGTATTCCCACATTCAGTGCGTGTACAACACATAAAACCATTCTGCTTGTTTGCCTCAGCCGCATCGAGAAACTCATGCACGCCCTTAATGTACTCGCGGGTGTGTCTGTCACTGTACATCCATTGCCGGTTCATCTGCGTGCATTATATATAATTAAGTGTCCAAATTAATAGAAGTTCATCATCACATTAAAACCAAAGTGCATGCATAGTTCTCATCTAACAACATATAGCTCTCCAGAGCATCTAATTAATTAAACCATACATTGAAACTATGTAAAAAATTTCAATGCGAAAACAAATGCGATCATAATCGCAACCAAGGTAACAATTGATCCAACGGCATAATGATACCAAGCCTCGGTATGAATGGCATATTTTCTAATCTTTCTAATCTTCAAGCGCATTGCATCCATCTTGATCTTGTGATCATCGACGACATCCGCAACATGCAACTCCAATATCATCTTCTCCTCCTCAATTTTTTTTATTTTTTCCTTCAACAAATTGTTTTCTTCTTCAACTAAATTTAACCTCTCGACAATAGGGTCGGTTGGCATTTCCGATTCACATACATCCTAGATAAATAAAATCTATGTCATGTTGGTCGGCATAATTTTCATAAACAATAAATGAACCAATAGTTATAAAGATAATATACATACCACATCCGAATCATAGACAGGACGAGGACCGACGGGGGTGGATACCAAAACCATCGCACTATATAAGATGCAATAATAAATGTAAGAAAATGATACAAGTATCTATCTAAACATACAAGTAAGAATATTTTTCCTTTCAGAAAGAAGATAAGAACAAGAGGCTCACCACGGTGGTGTCGGTGATGAGATCAGTGCAGGTGATCGACGGCGGTGAAGACGGGGACGGGGCGTGATGGACCGCTAAATCTAGACAAATCTCGAGGAAAATGGAGCTTGGAGGTCGAGCTTCGAGAGGAGAAAGCTTAAGTAGTGTGGCTCGGGCATTCCATCGAACACCTCATGTGCATAGGAGGTGAGCTAGAGCACCACAAAGCCCTCTCCCCCTCGGCCAGAAAAAACAGAGCACTGTGCTCTGCTCTTGCGCGAGGGGGTATATATGGGCACCTCATTGGTCCCGGTTGGTGGCATGAACCAGGACTAAAGGGGAGCCTTTGGTCCCGGTTCAAGCCACCAACCGGGACCAATGGTGGTGGGCCCGGAGCGAGGCCCATTGGTCCCGGTTCGTCCCACCAACCGGGACCAAAAGGTCCAGATGAACCGGGACCAATGGCCCACGTGGCCCGGCCGCCCCCCTGGGCTCACGAACCGGGACCAATGCCCACATTGGTCCCAGTTCTAGACTGAACCGGGACTAATGGGCTGACCCGGTCTGGACCAAAGCCCTGTTTTCTACTAGTGTATGGACGCCAAGTCAGCGAAGCGTGTAATATCACGGCGACTTATGGCGTTGAGGATTCCCTTGTCTATGCAATTATTGCAGAAGAATGAGATTGCGTCTTCCTCGCGGCAGTCCTTTATCATGTTCATAACCAGGAGGAATCTGGCCCAGTAATGATGTACTGTTTCTTCAGGCTCTTGCCTAACTTGGGATAGATCGCTTATGTTCGGGTGGGTGGGTGGAATTAAATCCAAAACCTCACCCAATCTGAGGCTCCGGAGATGAGGAGTTTCCGGACTCGGAAGTTTGGATTCTTGGATGTTGTCCAATGAATCTAGCCCATTACCTGACTTTAAGTTCAGGTCTTGAGTGACGTCCTCCCCTCCGCGGATATCCGGCTTGGAGGGATCGGGAATCCGGACATAGCTAGTCCTTAAGATAGATGAAGGGTCGCCGCACTGTCCCTCTAGCATTGCAACGTGATGGGTGACCTGGGGAGAGTTAATCTCTCTCAGATCGGGTTTAGGCCCAATCTGGTCGTAGTCTGTAGCGACTCCCAGGGCGGCGATGCGATCCAAGAGCTCGTTTAGGGAAGAGATCTCCGTTGGATCTAATTGCTCAGCGAGTTCGGAGTTGACGTGAAGATTGCTTTTGATGACTCGAGAGGTCATCGTCGGCGCAACAGCCGAACAGGTGGTCATAAGAAGACCACCTAGCCGGAGAGTTTGGCCGACAGCCAGAGCTCCCTTAGCAACGGTGCCGTCTTTAAAGACGGGACGAGGCATCCTTCCTGATGGCGACGACACAGAGGAACTCTCAATGAAAGCACCAATGTTGGTGTCAAAACCAGCGGATCTCGGGTAGGGGGTCCCGAACTATGCGTCTAGGAGGATGGTAACAAGAGACAAGGGACACGATGTTTTTACCCAGGTTAGGGCCCTCTCGATGGAGGTAAAACCCTACTCCTGCTTGATTAATATTGATGATATGGGTAGTAAAAGAGTAGATCTACCACGAGATCAAGGAGGCTAAACCCTAAAAGCTAGCCTATGGTATGATTGTTGTTCTGTCCTACGGACTAAAACCCTCCGGTTTATATAGACACCGGAGAGGGCTAGGGTTACACAGAGTCGGTTACAATGGTAGGAGATCTACATATCCGTATCGCCAAGCTTGCCTTCCACGCCAAGGAAAGTCCCTTCCGGACACGGGACGAAGTCTTCAATCTTGTATCTTCATAGTCCAAGAGTCCGGCCAAAGGTTGTATTTCGGCTATCCGGATACCCCCTAATCCAGGACTCCCTCAGCTAGAATAGATCTTTTCAGTTGGGCAGGATGCATATATCAGTTGGCCAGCATACATGTTTAGTTTTACAGTCAATGTCTTCAGTTGGCTAGGATAGATCTTTCAGTTGGCCAGGATGCATATATCAGTTGGCCAGCATGCATGTTGAGTTTTACAGTCAATGTGTACATCTGGCTAGAGTAGATGTTTCAATTTCCCAGGATGCATATATCAGTTGGCCAACATGCATGTTCAGTTGCACTGTCAGTGTGTTCAGTTGGCTAGAATAGATGTTTCAATTTCCCAGGATGCATACCAGTTGGCCAACATCCATGTTCAGTTGCACAGTTAATGTGTTCAGCTACCTAGAATAGATGTTTAAATTGGCCAGGATGCATATACCAGTTGGCCAGCATGCATGTTCAGTTGGCTAGAATCATGTTTAGTTGGCTAGAAAATATGTCTTAGTTGGCTTGCTGAACACATACAGGGGGGAGGGGAAACTTGCCTGGCATGCATGTTAGAAAACATGTTCAGTTTTGATCTCAAATCAAATCATGTTTAGTGTGCAGATGCGTTCATGGGGGGGTGGGGGTGGTGTGATGTTGACAATGGTGTGATGTGGCAACTTTCTGCATGGATTTGCTGATAGATCCATGGAGAAGGGTGTTTATAGATACAGTACAAGAAGGGGGAGAACTGAAGAGGGGCAGAGAGGAATTACTTGCCTGTTTATTGCTTCCTAGTATGGCTCTGATCACCCTGCCCTTCAGATCAACTTTTTGAAGCAGTTTCTTCTAATTTTGGGCTGCCATGGCGGCTGTACAAGAGGAGGAAGAAGGAGCCTTGGATCCCCTTCTTTCATGGAGGACAAGGTAGCGTGGGAGGGGCTGGGGGCAAGCGGGCGTGGGAGGTGCGGGGACGTGGGGGCGAGCGAGCGTGGGGACAGTTGGTCACGTGGGATAATGCTTTTCTGTTCAGGACTGGGCGCTCCATCGCCTTGGTTTGGTGGCCGCCTGTCCCCTTCCTTTTCTGTACCGCGGGGACAGGGGCTTACCTTTTTAGGCCACCCGCTCGATCGCACTAGTGGGCAGCCGGCCGCCCACTAGACGCGTCCATTTTCCTAACCGGCGCCTGCAGCCGTGTTAGGTGGGCTGGCCCATTTGTATGTTTCAGTCTGTAGGTAGTTTTCTTCTGTTTCCAAAAACAGCAACAAAAGTGTGCTTGCGGCATGGTTCGAACAACTGACCTCAAGTGTCGAGATATAATGCACTAACCACCCCGCCACTCAACCTTCACTGGTGGTTTCAACTTTATAACTCTTTTATTAAATCTACTGTTACTTTTCTTTTTTTCTTTTTTCCTTTTCGTTTTTCCTGGTTTAATGAACTTTTTTTTGTGAAATTAATGAAGTTTTCTCTAAAAGTTGATGAATTGTTTTTCAAATTTAATGAACCTTTTTCATATTCGATGAACTTTTTTGAAATTCGATGAACTCTTTTCTAATTTGATGAACTTTTTATCAAAATCAATGAACTTTTTTTAAATTTCGTGAACTTTGATGAACTTTTATTTAAAAAACGATGAACTTTTTTCAATTTTCTTGAACTATTTTGTATTTCGTGAACTTTTTCAAAATTTTCATGAACTTTTTTTGTCCGCGAACGTTTTTCAAGCTGGTGAACTTTTTTAAATTCGTTAACTTTTCTGAAATTAGTGAAATGTTTCAGATTTATGAACTTTTTTCAATTTTTGTAAGCTCTTTTGAACTCGTGAACCTTTTTATTTGTAAACATTTTCATGAACTTTTTTTAAATCTATGAACTTGTAATTTTTGGGATAGCCCGACTGCAGGTGTCCTTAAAGCTTTTGCAGTATTATGGATCAGTAGAGTGTTCTGGGTCTATTGGTTAGTGAAGTGTGTATGGCAATTTAGCAACGCGAGTTTGAATCCTCAACTCAATACACCTTTTTAGGTTTTTTGGTTGCTGTAGCTTGTTCTTGGGCCGGCCCACCAAAGCGCCCCTGTGAGCGCTAGCTTGGTTCGGCGGCGTGAGCGCGCTGGATAGGAGGTCCCGAAATTTGGGGGCCCTGTGCGAGCACACATCTGGCACAGGCCCTAGGACGGCCCTGCATACAATTGGGACACGTTTGGTAGCCTGCATTAGGCCCATCCAGGCCCGCACGTGATGAAAATGAGCTGTTTGGATGCATGTGTTTACTGTTTGGCCTGCATAGCACGAACTGAAGGAAATATGCCCTAAAGGCAATAATAAAGTTATTATTTATTTCCTCATATGATGATAAATATTTATTATTCATGCTAGAATTGTATTATCCGGAAACATAATACATGTGTGAATACATAGACAAACATAGTGTCACTAGTATGCCTCTACTTGACTAGCTCGTTGATCAAAGATGGTTGAGTTTCCTAACCATAGACATGAGCTGTCATTTGATTAACATGATCACATCATTAGGAGAATGATGTGATTGACTTGACCCATTTCGTTAGCTTAGCACTTGATCGTTTAGTTTACTGCTATTGCTTTCTCCATGACTTATACATGTTCCTATAAATATGAGATTATGCAACTCCCGAATACCGAAGGAACACTTTGTGTGGTACCAAACGTCACAACGTAACTGGGTGATTATAAAGGTGCTCTGCAGGTGTCTCCGACGCTGTTCGTTGAGTTGGCATAGATCGAGAATAGGATTTGTCACTCCGAATGTCGGAGAGGTATCTCTGGGCCCTCTCGGTAATGCACATCACTATAAGCCTTGCAAGCAATGTAACTAATGAGTTAGTTGTGGGATGATGCATTACGGAACGAGTAAAGAGACTTGCCGGTAACGAGATTGAGCTAGGTATTGAGATACCGACGATCGAATTTCGGGCAAGTAACATACCGATGACAAAGGGAACAACGTATGTTGTTATGCCGTTTGATCGATAAAGATCTTTGTAGAATATGTAGGAGCCAATATGAGCATCCAGGTTCCGCTATTGGTTATTGACCAGGGACGTGGCTCGGTCATGTCTACATAGTTCTCGAACCCGTAGGGTCCGCACGCTTAAAGTTCTATGATGATCGGTATTATGAGTTTTTGTGTTTTGATGTATCGAAGGTAGTTCGGGGTCCCGGATATGATCACAGACATGACGAGGTGTCTCGAAATGGTCGAGACATAAAGATCGATATATTGGAAGCCTATATTTGGACATCGGAATAGTTCTGGGTGAAATCGGGATTTTACCGGAGTGCCGGAGGGGTTACCGGAACCCCCCGGGGATTAATGGGCCTTGTTGGGTCCTAGTGGAGAGAGAGAGGGGCTGGCCAAGGCAGGCTGCGCGCCCCCTCCCCTTGAGTCCGAATAGGACAAGGAAGGGGTGCGGCGCCCCCCTTGCCTCCCCCCTCTCCCTCTCCTTCCTTCCCCCTCCTAGTGGGACTAGGAAAGGGGAGTCCTACTCCCACTAGGAGGAGGACTCCTCTTCCTGGCTCGCCCTGCTAGGGCCGGCCGGTCTCCCCCCTTGCTCCTTTATATAAGGGGGTAGGGGCGCACCCCAGGACACAACAATTGATCATTGATCTCTTAGCCGTGTGCGGTGCCCCCCTCCACCATAATACACCTCGGTCATATCATAGCAATGCTTAGGCGGAGCCCTGCGTCGGTAACTTCATCAACACCGTCACCATGCCGTTGTGCTGACGAAGCTCTTCCCGGAAGCTCTACTGGATCGTGAGTTTGAGGGACGTCACTGAGCTGAACGTGTGCCGAACGCGGAGGTGCCGTATGTTCGGTACTGAGGATCGGTCGATCGTGAAGACGTACGACTACATCAACCGCGTTGTCATAACGCTTGCGCTGAACGGTCTACGAGGGTACATGGACGACACTCTCCCCTCTCGTTGCTATGCATCACCATGATGCATGTGCATAGGAATTTTTTGTGAAATTACTATGTTCCCCAACAGTGGCATCAAAGCCAGGTTTATGCGTAGATGTTATATGCACGAGTAGCACAAGTGAGTTGTGGGCGATACAAGTCATACTGCTTACCAACATGTCATAATTTGGTTCGGCGGTATTCTTGGATGAAGCGGCCCGGACCGACATTACGCGTACGCTTACGCGAGACTGGTTCTACCGACGTGCTTTGCACACAGGTGGCTGGCAGGTGTCAGTTTCTCCAACTTTAGTTGAACCGAGTGTGACTACACCCGGTCCTTGAGAAGGTTAAAACATCACTAACTTGACGAAATATCGCTGTGGTTTTGATGCGTAGGTAAGAACGGTTTTTGCTCAGCCCGTAGCAGCCACGTAAAACTTGCAACAACAACAAAGTAGAGGACGTCTAACTTGTTTTTGCAGGGCATGTTGTGATGTGATATGGTCAAGACATGATGCTATATTTCATTGTATGAGATGATCATGTTTTGTAACAGAGTTATCGGCAACTGGCAGGAGCCATATGGTTGTTGCTTTATTGTATGCAGTGCAATCGCCCTATACTTGCTTTACTTTATCAGTAAGAGGTAGCGATAGTCATAGAAGCAATAGTTGGCGAGACGACAACGATGCTACGATGGAGATCAAGGTGTCGCGCCGGTGACGATGGTGATCATGACGGTGCTTTGGAGATGGAGATCAAAGGCACAAGATGATGATGGCCATATCGTATCACTTATATTAATTGCATGTGATGTTTATCCTTTATGCATCTTATTCTGCTTTGATTGACGATAGCATTATAAGATGATCTCTCACTAAAATTTCAAGGTACAAGTGTTCTCCCTGAGTATGCACCGTTTCCAAAGTTCATCGTGCCGAGACACCACGTGATGATCGGGTGTGATAAGCTCAACGTCCTTATACAACAGGTGCAAGCCAGTTTTTCACACGCAGAATACTCGGGTTAAACTTGATGTGCCTAGCATATGCAGATATGGTCTTGGAACACTGAGACCGAAAGGTCGAGCGTGAATCATATAGTACATATGATCAACATAGTGATGTTCACCATTGAGAACTACTCCATTTCACGTGATGATCGGTTATGGTTTAGTTGATTTGGATCATGTGATCATTTAGATGATAAGAGAGATGTCTATCTAAGTGGGAGTTCTTAAGTAATATGATTAACTGAACTTAAATTTATCATGAACTTAGTACCTGATAGTATTTTGCTTATCTATGTTGTTGTAGATAGATGGCCCGTGTTGTTGTTCCGTTGAATTTTAATGCGTTCCTTGAGAAAGCAAAGTTGAAAGATGATGGTAGCAATTACATGGACTGGGTCCGTAACTTGATGATTATCCTCATTGCTACACAGAAGAATTACGTTCTAGAAGCACCGCTGGGTGCCAGGCCTGCTGCAGATGCAACTGACGATGTTAAGAACGTCTGGCAGAGCAAAGCTAATGATTACTCGATAGTTCAGTGTGCCATGATTTACGGCTTAGAACCGGGACTTCAACGACGCTTTGAACATCACGGAGCATATAAGATGTTCCAGGAGTTGAAGTTAATATTTCAAGCAAATGCCCGGATTGAGAGATATGAAGTCTCCAATAAGTTCTAGAGCTGCAAGATGGAGGAGAATAGTTCTGTCAGTGAACATATACTCAAAATGTCTGGGTATAACAATCACTTGATTCAACCAGGAGTTAATCTTCCGGATGATAGTGTCATTGACAGAATTCTTCAATCACTGCCACCAAGCTACAGAGCTTCATGATGAACTATAATATGCAAGGGATGAATAAGACAATTCCCGAGCTCTTCGCAATGCTAAAGGCTGCGGAGGTAGAAATCAAGAAGGAGCATCAAATGTTGATGGTCAACAAGACCACCCGTTTCAAGAAAAAGGGTAAAGGGGAGAAGAAGGGGAACTTCAAGAAGAACGGAAAACAAGTTGCTGCTCAGGAGAAGAAACCTAAGTCTGGACCTAAGCCTGAGACTGAGTGCTTCTACTGCAAACAGACTTGTCACTGGAAGCGGAACTGCTCCAAGTATTTGGCGGATAAGAAGGATGGCAAGGTGAACAAAGGTATATCTGATATACACGTTATTGATGTGTACCTTACCAGAGCTCGCAGTAGCACCTGGGTATTTGATACTGGTTCTATTGCTAATATTTGCAACTCGAAACAGGGACAATGGATTGAGCGAAGATTGGCTAAGGACGAGGTGACGATGCGCGTGGGAAAGGGTTCCAAAGTCAATGTGATCGCCATCGGCACGCTACCTCTACATCTAACTTCGGGATTAATTTTAGACCTAAATAATTCTTATTTGGTGGCAGCGTTAAGAATGGACATTATATCTGGATCTTGTTTGATGCGAGATGGTTATTCATTTAAATCTGAGAATAATGGTTGTTCTATTTATATGAGTAATATCTTGTATGGTCATGCACCCTTGAAGAGTGGTCTATTTGTGTTGAATCTCGATAGTAGTAATACACATATTCATAATATTGAAGCCAAAAGATGCAGAGTTGATAATGATAGTGCAACTTATTTGTGGCACTGCCGTATGGGTCATATTGGTGTAAAGCGCATGAAGAAACTCCATACTGATGGACTTCTAGAATCACTTGATTATGAATCACTTGATTATGAATCACTTGGTACTTGCGAACCATGCCTCATGGGCAAGATGACTAAAATGCCGTTCTCCGGAACAATGGAGCGAGCAACAGATTTGTTGGAAATCATACATACTGATGTATGTGGTCCAATGAATATTGAGGCTCGCGGCGGGTATCGTTATTTTCTCACCTTCACAGATGATTTGAGCAGATATGGGTATATCTAAATGAAACATAAGTCTGAAACATTTGAAAAGTTCAAAGAATTTCAGAGTGAAGTGGAAAATCATCGTAACAAGAAAATAAAGTTTCAACGATCTGATCGTGGAGGAGAATATTTGAGTTACGAGTTTGGTCTACATTTGAAACAATGCGGAATAGTTTCACAACTCACGCCACCTGGAACACCACAGCGTAATGGTGTGTCCGAACGTCGTAATCGTACTTTACTAGATATGGTGCGATCTATGATGTCTCTTACTAATTTACCGCTATCGTTTTGGGGTTATGCTTTAGAGATGGCTGCATTCACGTTAAATAGGGCACCATCGAAATCCATTGAGACAACGCCTTATGAACAATGGTTTGGCAAGAAACCAAAGTTGTCGTTTCTTAAAGTTTAGGGATGCGATGCTTATGTGAAAAAACTTTAACCTGATAAGCTCGAACCCAAATCGGAGAAATGTGTCTTCATAGGATACCCAAAGGAGATTGTTGGGTATACCTTCTATCACAGATCCGAAGGAAAGACATTTGTTGCTAAGAATGGATCCTTTCTAGAGAAGGAGTTTCTCTCAAAAGAAGTGAGTGGGAGGAAAGTAGAACTTGATGAGGTAACTGTACCTGCTCCCTTATTGGAGAGTAGTTCATCACAGAAACCGGTTCCTGTGACACCTACACCAATTAGTGAGGACGCTAATGATGATGATCATGAAACTACAGATCAAGTTACTACCGAACCTCGTTGGTCAACTAGAGTAAGATCCACACCAGAGTGGTACGGTAATCCTATTCTGGAATCATGTTACTTGACCATGACGAACCTACGAACTATGAGGAAGCGATGATGAGCCCAGATTCCGCAAAATGGCTTGCGGCCATGAAATCTGAGATGGGAACCATGTATGAGAACAAAGTGTGGACTTTGGTTGACTTGCCCGATGATCGGCAAGCCATTGAGAATAAATGGATCTTCAAGAAGAAGACTGACACTGACGGTAATATTACTGTCTATAAAGCTCGACTTGTTGCGAAAGGTTGTTGACAAGTTCAAGGAGTTGACTACGATGAGACCTTCTCACCCGTAGCGATGCTTAAGTCCG